>NW_028157962.1:250000-425000 GCF_964263955.1 Coregonus lavaretus | reverse complement strand
GATTCAGAGGAGAACTGGGTGAAAGTGTTGTGGTCAGATGAGACCAAAATCGAGCTCTTTGGCATCAACTCAACTCGCCGTGTTTGGAGGAGGAGGAATGCTGCCTATGACCCCAAGAACACCATCCCCACCGTCAAACATGGAGGTGGAAACATTATGCTTTGGGGGTGTTTTTCTGATAAGGGGACAGGACAACTTCACCGCATCAAAGGGACGATGGACGGGGCCGCCATGTACCGTCAAATCTTGGGTGAGAACCTCCTTCCCTCAGCCAGGGCATTGAAAATGGGTCGTGGAAGGGTATTCCAGCATGACAATGACCCAAAACACATGGCCAAGGCAACAAAGGAGTGGCTCAAGAAGAATCACATTAATGTCCTGGAGTGGCCTAGCCAGTCTCCTGACCTTAATCCCATAGAAAATCTGTGGAGGGAGCTGAAGGTTCGAGTTGCCAAACGTCAGCCTCGAAACCTTAATGACTTGGAGAAGATCTGCAAAGAGGAGTGGAACAAAATCCCTCCTGAGATGTGTGCAAACCTGGTGGCCAACTACAAGAAACGTCTGACCTCTGTGATTTCTAACAAGGGTTTTTGCCACCAAGTACTAAGTCATGTTTTGCAGAGGGGTCAAATACTTATTTCCCTCATTAAAATGCATATCAATTTACAACATTTTTGACATGCGCTTTTCTGGATTTTTTGTTGTTGTTATTCTGTCTCTCACTGTTCAAATAAACCTACCATTAAAATTATAGACTGATCATGTCTTTGTCAGTGGGCAAACGTACAAAATCAGCAGGGGATCAAATACTTTTTTCCCTCACTGTACAACAGAACCAATTAGAAATTCAAGAAAAATTGAACATCCTTGAATCGGTCATTAAAAACAACCAAAATCCATTAGATTACCCAATAACCCAACGAGAACTAAATGAAAAGCTCAAATCTATAAAATCAAAGAAGGCTTGTGGTCTAGATAACATCAGAAATGAAATGCTGAAAAACAGCACACCTTAGTTGCAAAATGCTGTGCTTAAGTTGTTCAACATAGTTTTAACTTCTGGCTGCTTCCCTGATGTCTGGAACCAGGGGCTCATCTCCCCTATCCACAAAAGTGTAGACAAATCAGACCCCAATAATTACAGGGGAATTTGCGTAAACAGCAACTTGGGAAAGGTTTTCTGTAGCATTTCTGTAGCATCTTCAAGAGAAAAATGTAATAAGTAAATGTCAAATTGGCTTTCTCCCTAACCATCGCACTACTGACCATATATACACCTTACACACACTAATTAATAAACACGTCCACCAAAAAAAAGAGGGCAAAATCTTTGCTTGCTTTATTGACTTTAAAAAAGCATTTGATTCTATTTGGCATGAAGGGCTATTCTACAAAATTATCCAAAGTGGGCTTGGTGGTAAGGTGTATGACTTAATAAAGAAACACAGAAAACAAGTGTGTAATAAAAATCAAAAACCAAAGAACAGAATTATTTTCACAACGTCGAGGTGTGAGACAAGGCTGCAGTTTGAGTCCAAATCTTTTCAACATGTATATCAATGAATTAGCAGACATGTTGGACCATTCTCCAGCCCCAGGACTCACACTATTTGACACAGAGGTAAAATACCTGCTATATGCTGATGACTTGGTACTTATATCACCAACCAAAGAAGGTCTTCAACAGAACCTTAACATTCTAGAGCAATATTGCCATAATTGGGCCCTGGCAGTAAATTTCAAAAAAACTAAAATCATGATTTTCCAAAAATACAACAGATGTCAGAAACACAAATATAAATTTACCCTGAACAACACCATAATTGAACACACACCTTGGTCTGACCATATCTGCATCGGGAAACTTTAATATGGCAGTGAATGCACTCAAAGAAAAAGCCTGCAGAGCATTGTATGCAATAAAAATGAAGTTATTCAAAATCAACATCCCAATTAGAATTTGGACCAAAATATTTGACAGTGTAATCCTACCAATAGCTCTTTACGGAACTGAGGTTTGGGGGCCACTCAATAAACTGGACTTTAAAATGTGGGACAAACATCCAATTGAAGCCCTACATGCAGAATTCTGTCAGAAAATTCTACAAGTCCAGAGAAATACACCAACTAATGCATGTAGGGCAGAATTGGGCCGCTTTCCAGTAGTAATGAAAATACAGAAAAGATCATAAAAATGTGGGCTACTGTCACGATCGTCGGTCAGAGATGAGGACCAAGGCGCAGCGTTGCAGACGAACATACTCTTTATTTATGATACATGATCAAAAACAACAAAACGATAACGTGACAGTTCACGGTCTAACACAAACCCACTAGAAACAAAACACATAGATCTACACACCCTGGCTCAACATAACAGTGTTCCCAGAGCCAGGGCGTGACAGTACCCCCCCCTAAAGGCGCGGACTCCGACCGCGTCAACCAAATACCACAGGGGAGGGACCGGGTGGGCACTCCGCCTAGGCAGCGGATCCGGCTCCGGGCCTGATCCCCGCTCCCTCTCCAACCCCCCAAAGTACCCCTGGTCCGGTCTGGCCCCGCTGGCCGGAGCTGGACTGCACACTGATGGAGCGGATTGCTCTAGCTCCGGCGTAAGGCATCTGACCGGTGCCGAACCAGGCACCAGTGGAACAGGCACGGGCCGTGCCGGACTGACGACGCCCACCACTGGCTTGGTGTGGAGAACAGGCACGGGCCGTGCTGGACTGACGACGCACACCACTGGCTTGGTGTGAGGAGCAGGAGCGGGCCGGACCGGGCTGGCGATGCGCACCACAGGCTTGGTGCGGGAAGCAGGAGCGGGCCGGACCGGGCTGACGATGCGCACCCCTGGCTTGGTGCGTGGAGCAGGAACGGACCAGACCGGGCTGACGATGCGCACCCCTGGCTTAGTGCGTGGCGCAGCAACGGGCCGAACCGGGCTGACGATACGCACCCCTGGCTTGGTGCGTGGAGCATGAACGGGCTGGACCGGGCTGACGACTCGCACCCCTGGCTTGGTGCGAGTGGCAGGAACAGGCCGGACCGGGCTGGCGACGCGCACCATAGGCTTGGTGCGGGGAACAGGAACAGGCCGGGCCGGGCTGGCGAAGCGCACCATAGGCTTGGTGCGGGGAGCAGGAACAGGCCGGGCCGAGCTGGCGACGCGCACCGTAGGCTTGGTGCGAGGGGCAGGAACAGGCCGGGCTGGGCTGGCGACGCGCACCGTAGGCTTGGTGCGGGGAGCAGGAACAGACCGGACCGTACTGGGGACACACACCACTGGCCCTACACCGGGATCTGGAACGGGCCGGACTGGACTGGTAACACACTCCAGTACCTCTCGCCGTGCCTCTACACCTTCCTTCCCTTCTTTGACCAGTGGCCCCCGTAACCTGGCGGCCTCCTCTGTGAACCCGCTGGACCGCTCTATCGCGGCCTCCTGCTGCCCCGACGTCGTGAGCCCCCCCCTAAAAATTTTCTGGGGTTCTCTCTTCCCCGTGGGCCAGGCCTCTATAGTTCTCGCCCAACTCTCGCTCTTCTGCTTCCAACTCCCGCCATTCAGCTCCTCATTTGGCTTGACCCAATCAAAACTCTTCCTCCACTGTTCCCAAGTCCACCCTCTCTGCTCCTCACTAGGCTTGACCCAGTCGAGGTTGCCACGGAGATCTGCTAGCGATTCCCCTGGCGATGGCTCCTGGACACGCTGCTTGGTCCAGTTTTGGTGGGATCTTCTGTCACGATCGTCGGTCAGAGATGAGGACCAAGGCGCAGCGTTGCAGACGAACATACTCTTTATTTATGATACACGATCAAAAACAACAAAACGATAACGTGACAGTTCACGGTCTAACACAAACCCACTAGAAACAAAACACATAGATCTACACACCCTGGCTCAACATAACAGTGTCCCCAGAGCCAGGGCGTGACAGCTACATCTAAATTCAAGTCCAAATTCAAGTCTGCAATTTAAAGCACTTCAAACCCAAGAGCTGAGCCCAGAAACGAGCCCTCTCAGTCAGCTGGTGTTGGACCTAACCAACCAAGCTGACACCAGCACTGCTTCAAAAGAAATAATTCCAATGAACAAAATCATGAACCAATCAAAGGACTCATATTTACAACATTGGAAAAACGAAACAAAATCCCAAAGCCGACTAAATTGCTATCTGACCCTAAACAGAGAATATGAATTGGCTGATTATCTCTACTCTGTCAGAGATACGAAGCAGAGACAGATCCTTACCAAGTACAGGCTGAGTGACCATCAATTGGCAATAGAAACCGGCAGACATAAAAAGACATGGCTACCCAAAGAGGAGCGTATATGTGGTCACTGCACGACAGGGGAGGTAGAAACAGAGATGCACTTTCTCCTTTACTGTGATAAATATTCCTCACAAAGAGATTCATTATTCACAGAAATGACTACATTTATTCCAAATTTTAACTTATTATACCCAGAGGGAAAACTAAAAATACTCATGGGTGAAGGAGCAATGCCTCCTCTTGCAGCCAAGTATGTATTTGCCTGCCATAGCCTGAGGGACACTGAATAATAACATCTGCATAATAGACAGTAACTTACTTATTATTATTGTTATTACCATTATTATTGTTGTTTATCATTCCAAATAGTAGTGGTATGGGTGGTAATGGTAATGATGGCAGTTTATGATGGTAGTGGTAGTAGTGGTAGTAATGATGATGGTAGTTGTAGTACTGATATAATGGTGAAGATGACCGTTATTTAGTTTTGAGAATGGGTGTGTTCGAGCAGTAAGGCTAATGAAGCCGACTATATACGAAAGTCTGCGAGTGAAGTCGGGGAAGGTGCATCTGCGACAGCCGAAAGTCAGACACTGGTGTTTTTACAAAAGCAAGGCTCAGATCATCATGGCAGTGTCAACATAGCTGCTATTGTTTTTAAAACGTTTTTCTATTTTAAAAAAATACGAAACTTTCTATACACCGCCATATACACACTCACAAATCACAAACTGAAAATGTATAGTGTGTACAATTAATAGGTTAGAGAGAGTTCTCAAATATCACTTTAGTTTGTATACCCTGTAGCTTTAGAATTGTAGTAAAGTTAGTTCCTGTTTCAGTCAAGTCTTTGGTCACATTCGCATGGGTCAACCAAATCACCCTAATGATTGGTTGACAAATAGTGCCTCCCCCAATGCAGGTGATGGCTGCATGGTGCAGTTGGAGAGAAACAACCTCATTAAACTGCATGGCCTTTGATCACATGGTTTTTGTAAAGTTCATGCAGTCAACATGTAGGCGCAAGTCTGACAATTTAATAAAGGTACCTTGAACAACATCATAAATACATATTGAACAACATCATAAATACACCTTGAACAACATCATAAATACACCTTGAACAACAGCATAAATACACCTTGAACAACAGCAAAAAGACACCTTGAACAACAGCATAAATACATCTTGAACAACAGCATAAATACATCTTGAACAACATCATAAATACACCTTGAACAACAGCATAAATACACCTTGAACAACAGCATAAATACACCTTGAACAACATCATAAAAATACCTTGAACAACAGCATAAATACGTCTTGAACAACAGCATAAATACAGTGAATTCCCGAAAGTATTCACCCCCATTGGCATTTTTTCATATTTTGTTGCCTTACAACCTGGAATTCAAATGGATTTTTTGGGGGGGTTTGTATCATTTGATTTACACAACATGCCTACCACTTTGAAGATGCAAAATAACAAGAAATAAGACAAAAAAACAGAAAACTTTAGTGTGCATAACTATTCACCCCCCAAAAGTCAATACTTTGTAGAGCCACCTTTTGCAGCAATTACAGCTGTAAGTCTCTTGGGGTATGTCTTTATAAGCTTCGCACATCTAGCCACTGAGATTTTTGTCCATTCTTCAAGGCAAAACTGCTCCAGCTCCTTCAAGTTGGATGGGTTCCGCTGGTGTACAGCAATCTTTAAGTCATACCACAGATTCTCAATTGGATTGAGGTCTGGGCTTTAACTAGGCCATTGCAAGACATTTAAATGTTTTCCCTTAAACCACTCGAGTGTTGCTTTAGCGGTATGCTTAGGGTCATTGTCCTGCTGGAAGGTGAACCTCTGTCCCAGTCTCAAATCTCTGGAAGACTGAAACAGGTTTCCCTCAAGAATTTCCCTGTATTTAGCACCATCCATCATTCCTTAAATTCTGACCAGTTTTCCAGTCCCTGCCAATGAAAAACATGGTGTTCTCGGGGTGATGAGAGGTTTGCGCCAGACATAGCGTTTTCCTTGATGGCCAAAAAGCTCAATTTAGGTCTCATCTGACCAGAGTACCTTCTTCCATTTGTTTGGGGAGTCTCCCACATGCTTTTTGGCGAACACCAAACATGTTTGCTTATTTCTTTCTTTAAGCAATGGCTTTTTTCTGGCCACTCTTCTGTAAAGCCCAGCTCTGTGGAGTGTACGGCTTAAAGTGGTCCTATGGACAGATACTCCAATCTCCGCTGTGAAGCTTTGCAGCTCCTTCAGGGTTATCTTTGGTCTCTTTGTTGCCTCTGATTAATGCCCTGCTTGCCTGGTCCGTGAGTTTTGGTGGGCGGCCCTCTCTTGGCAGGTTTGTTGTGGTGTCATATTCTTTCCATTTTTTAATAGTGGATTTAATGGTGCTCCGTGGGATGTTCAAAGTTTCTGATATTTTTTTATAACCCAACCCTGATCTGTACTTCTCCACAACTTTGTCCCTGACCTGTTTGGAGAGCTCCTTGGTCTTCATGGTGCCACTTGCTTGGTGGTGCCCCTTGCTTAGTGGTGTTGCAGACTCTGGGGCCTTTCAGAACAGGTGTATATATACTCAGATCATGTGACACTTAGATTGCACACAGGTGGACTTTATTTAACTAATAATGTGACTTCTGAAGGTAATTGGTTGCACCAGATCTTATTTAGGGGCTTCATAGCAAAGGGGGTGAATACATATGCATGCACCACTTTTCCGTGATTTATTTTGTAGAATTTCACTTCACCAATTTGGACTATTTTGTGTATGTCCATTACATGAAATCCAAATAAAAATAAATTTCAATTACAGGTTGTAATGCAACAAAATAGGAAAAACGTCAAGGGGGATGAATACTTTTGCAAGGCACTGTACACCTTGAACAACAGCATCAATACGTCTTGAATAACAACATAAATACGTTTTGAACAACAGCAATATGGGGGGTGGGGGCTGCACGTTAAACTGTGTCTGCATGCCAATCAGTTTCATGGGAATATACACGTTAAACTGTGTCTGCATGCCAATCAGTTTCATGGGAATATACACGTTAAACTGTGTCTGCATGCCAATCAGTTTCATGGGAATATACACGTTAAACTGTGTCTGCATGCCAATCAGTTTCATGGGAATATACACGTTAAACTGTGTCTGCATGCCAATCAGTTTCATGGGAATATACACGTTAAACTGTGTCTGCATGCCAATCAGTTTCATGGGAATATACACGTTAAACTGTGTCTGCATGCCAATCAGTTTCATGGGAATATTCACGTTAAACTGTGTCTGCATGCCAATCAGTTTCATGGGAATATACACGTTAAACTGTGTCTGCATGCCAATCAGTTTCATGGGAATATACACGTTAAACTGTGTCTGCATGCCAATCAGTTTCATGGGAATATACACGTTAAACTGTGTCTGCATGCCAATCAGTTTCATGGGAATATACACGTTAAACTGTGTCTGCATGCCAATCAGTTTCATGGGAATATACACGTTAAACTGTGTCTGCATGCCAATCAGTTTCATGGGAATATACACGTTAAACTGTGTCTGCATGCCAATCAGTTTCAGGGGAATATACACGTTAAACTGTGTCTGCATGCCAATCAGTTTCATGGGAATATACACGTTAAACTGTGTCTGCATGCCAATCAGTTTCATGGGAATATACACGTTAAACTGTGTCGGCATGCCAATCAGTTTCATGGGAATATACACGTTAAACTGTGTCTGCATGCCAATCAGTTTCATGGGAATATACACGTTAAACTGTGTCTGCATGCCAATCAGTTTCATGGGAATATACACGTTAAACTGTGTCTGCATGCCAATCAGTTTCATGGGAATATACACGTTAAACTGTGTCTGCCAATCAGTTTCATGGGAATATACACGTTAAACTGTGTCTGCATGCCAATCAGCCAATCAGTTTCATGGGAATATACACGTTAAACTGTGTCTGCATGCCAATCAGTTTCATGGGAATATACACGTTAAACTGTGTCTGCATGCCAATCAGTTTCATGGGAATATACACGTTAAACTGTGTCTGCATGCCAATCAGTTTCATGGGAATATACACGTTAAACTGTGTCTGCATGCCAATCAGTTTCATGGGAATATACACGTTAAACTGTGTCTGCATGCCAATCAGTTTCATGGGAATATACACGTTAAACTGTGTCTGCATGCCAATCAGTTTCATGGGAATATACACGTTAAACTGTGTCTGCATGCCAATCAGTTTCATGGGAATATACACGTTAAACTGTGTCTGCATGCCAATCAGTTTCATGGGAATATACACGTTAAACTGTGTCTGCATGCCAATCAGTTTCATGGGAATATACACGTTAAACTGTGTCTGCATGCCAATCAGTTTCATGGGAATATGCATTTAGATCTTGAATTACTGTTTCATGAGCAAATTAGAGCAGATGGTGTTAAAATATATCCTACCTGTATATATATATAAATATATCCTACCTGTATATATATAAATATATCCTACCTGTATATATATAAATATATCCTACCTGTATATATATAAATATATCCTACCTGTATATATATAAATATATCCTACCTGTATATATATAAATATATCCTACCTGTATATATATATATATATATCCTACCTGTATATATATAAATATATCCTACCTGTATATATATAAATATATCCTACCTGTATATATATAAATATATCCTACCTGTATATATATAAATATATCCTACCTGTATATATATAAATATATCCTACCTGTATATATATAAATATATCCTACCTGTATATATATAAATATATCCTACCTGTATATATATAAATATATCCTACCTGTATATATATATATATATCCTACCTGTATATATATAAATATATCCTACCTGTATATATATAAATATATCCTACCTGTATATATATAAATATATCCTACCTGTATATGTATAAATATATCCTACCTGTATATATATAAATATATCCTACCTGTATATTTATAAATATATCCTACCTGTATTTATATAAATATATCCTACCTGTATATATATAAATATATCCTACCTGTATATATATAAATATATCCTACCTGTATATATATAAATATATCCTACCTGTATATATATATATATATTCTACCTGTATATATATAAATATATCCTACCTGTATATATATAAATATATCCTACCTGTATATATATAAATATATCCTACCTGTATATATATAAATATATCCTACCTGTATATATATAAATATATCCTACCTGTATATATATAAATATATCCTACCTGTATATATATATAAATATATCCTACCTGTATATATATAAATATATCCTACCTGTATATATATATAAATATATCCTACCTGTATATATATAAATATATCCTACCTGTATATATATATAAATATATCCTACCTGTATATATATAAATATATCCTACCTGTATATATATATAAATATATCCTACCTGTATATATATATAAATATATCCTACCTGTATATATATATATAAATATATCCTACCTGTATATATATATATATATATCCTACCTGTATATATATAAATATATCCTACCTGTATATATATAAATATATCCTACCTGTATATATATAAATATATCCTACCTGTATATGTATAAATATATCCTACCTGTATATATATAAATATATCCTACCTGTATATTTATAAATATATCCTACCTGTATTTATATAAATATATATCCTACCTGTATATATATAAATATATCCTACCTGTATATATATAAATATATCCTACCTGTATATATATAAATATATCCTACCTGTATATATATATATATATATTCTACCTGTATATATATAAATATATCCTACCTGTATATATATAAATATATCCTACCTGTATATATATAAATATATCCTACCTGTATATATATAAATATATCCTACCTGTATATATATAAATATATCCTACCTGTATTTATATAAATATATCCTACCTGTATATATATAAATATATCCTACCTGTATATATATATAAATATATCCTACCTGTATATATATATAAATATATCCTACCTGTATATATATATAAATATATCCTACCTGTATATATATAAATATATCCTACCTGTATATATATATAAATATATCCTACCTGTATATATATATATAAATATATCCTACCTGTATATATATAAATATATCCTACCTGTATATATATAAATATATCCTACCTGTATATATATAAATATATCCTACCTGTATATATATAAATATATCCTACCTGTATATATATAAATATATCCTACCTGTATATATATATATATATATATCCTACCTGTATATATATAAATATATCCTACCTGTATATATATAAATATATCCTACCTGTATATATATAAATATATCCTACCTGTATATATATAAATATATCCTACCTGTATATATATAAATATATTTACCTGTATATATATAAATATATCCTACCTGTATATATATAAATATATCCTACCTGTATATATATAAATATATCCTACCTGTATATATATAAATATATCCTACCTGTATTTTGTTTCAATCAAAGCACATTCTGCCTAGTGTGCACCTGCTGTTGAGGTTTGGCTGCATGATAATGTTTTGGGACTATTCAGCTAATGTTCCTAAAATCTCATAAGAAATTAGGTGATGTTTTTGGTGTAACTATATCATTACTATCATTGTGATCTTCCAAGACATTGATTCAGCTTTGATCTAATTTGACTAAACGAGCACATTTACATTTTACAGACGCTCTTATCCAGAGCGACTTACAGTTAGTGAATACATTTTTTTTTTTTATACTGGCCCCCCGTGGGAATCAAACCCACAACCCTGGCGTTGCAAACACCATGCTCTATCAACTGAGCTACATCCCTGCCGGCCATTCCCTCCCCTACCCTGGACGACGCTGGGCCAATTGTGCGCCGCCCATGAGTCTCCCGGTCGCGGCCGGCTGCGACAGAGCCTGGATTCGAACCAGGATTTCTAGTGGCACAGTTAGCACTGTGATGCAGTGCCTTAGACCACTGCGCCACTCAGGAGCTGTAAGAAGTGGCGCTCCGGTGTTCTCTGGCAGCACTAGCTAATTTTCCCCCGACATCGGACACTCTCTAGCGGTTGGAGGACTAAATCACCTCGAGCTCAACATTTAAATGGACTGGAAAATATTGGTACGTTTTGCGACTAACGACACCCTTCTAGCTAGCTGACCACCGATTTTCAGTCCAATTTATGTAAGTTAAGTTAGGTTTTGAGCGTTTTCTAAAAAGTTATATACATTTTGTGGAACACGCTGCATATTGTAAAATTCTACTGCGCGACAGTCCACACATCATTTAATATCCAACTATTTACCTCTGAAATATAGCTAACGGATTTTCTAATGTTGCTAGCTTAGTTGTTAAATGTTGATAGAACTGCTAAGACAGCAAAGGAAATAAATTGTAAGCGTTAGATAATACAATCCAAATACACATCTGAATGTTGTCAATCTTTATCGTATCAAAATTGGAGTCCTCTGACGGAGGTGTTTTGCACAATCTGCAAAAATGCAACATTGATGTCTTGATCACAAGATAACACTGTTGAAGGTAATATATATTTTAAACGCTGTTGAATATGCCGATAATACGGGGTTCCACGCTGCACCAACCGAGCAATTGAAGCGTAGCCTACTCTTGATGCAGAAACGAGAGACCACATGTTTTATAAAAATCTCTGAATATTTGGCCAAGGAAATATTTCTGGTTGGTCTCAGGGAACGTAAAACAGTTAGGATGGGAGTCTTTTCAAAACGGGACTGAGTGAAGTAGAAGCAACAATGTTGAATGAGCAACTAATAAGCAGAGAGCCTCACGTTGTAAGAAATTACCATATGTCTTTCACTCCAATACGACTATTAACTTACTTTTGCAGCTCAGTTAAGAACAAATTCTTATTTACAATGACTGCCTACCAAAAGGCAAAAGGCCTCCTGCGGGGACGGGGGCTGGGATTAAAAATAAAAATATAGGACAAAACACACATCACAACAAGAGAGACACCACAACACTACATAAAGAGAGACACCACAACACTACATAAAGAGAGACACCACAACACTACATAAAGAGAGACACCACAACACTACATAAAGAGAGACTGTAGTGTCTGAACAATTTATAATAATGACTTTGCTGACGTCTGCAAATGGTGTCTTAGAGGATGTTGACTCAGCTTAAGGAAGCATCTGGAGAGCATTTCTATAGGGGCACCCTAAAACAGAGGAAGTCGGTTATGTGGAGTCCTGGGATTGGTCTGTAGGGGAAAACACCCATATCAGGTTACATAGGATATATATACTATGGTTTGGGACAAAGGAGGGGAGAATAACATATTAGAGATTGGGGCCGGTTATTCTCCAGATGTCTGCAGAAGTCTGTAAATTGGCGCTGAGATCTTCAATGTAATAAATAATTATAATCGAGGACAGTGTCAGCGGATTTCTTGTTCTCACAGCATCTCAGCATAGTTCTCGACGCTACATTAATGGCGACGAGGTATTTGGGCCGTGTTGCGTCTTTTCTCAGCGTTCCATTCATGGGCGCCGAGCTGACTCTCGCTCCAGAGTCCGGCAGATAAGGGTGAGTTTTCTCACCACTTTGGGCACTGGTCAGTTCGTGTGTCCGTGTGTGTGCGTTGAATGAATGCACCGTTAAGAACTTGCGTGTGTGCTTTGCTGTTATTTGCTGTGGGATAAGAGTCCGTTCTAAATTTCTAAATTTGTTTGCGTTGGAAGCAACGCAAACAGGGGGGAGTGTCTATAGGAATTGATAATACTGGACACAGGGATATTTTGCTTGAATAAAATTCAAAAAGAATAGAAGGAAAGAATGGAAGGCCAGGAACTAAGGAAAAATTTATACAAATTAGGACGTCGCGGATCTATGGCATGGTGTAACATTTTTGGCAGATCACATTGATAATATTATCTATACTTTGAAGGGTTTTGCAATTGAAACGATAAGAGGGTTTAACCTTTTGTCAATACTCAAAGGAGTATTGATGGATAGATATCAATTTTGAATATCCAATCATTTTCCACATGTTTTTACATATTATTGTGATATTTAGTATTTTGTGATGAATCAAAGGGGGGAAATGGAATGTGATTAATTTTATATATCATTTTATATATCATTTTATATATCATTTTTAATTGATATTGATGTTTTAATTTGAATGTGTTGTTTTGCAAAAGATACTGGTTGGTCTTTTCTTTTCTTCCAGAAGCATATGGGGGAATGTGTAGAGGGGATTCAAATACTCAAACATGGACAATATGAATGGACTGGAGGAAGTGGAACAAGGAAGGTGTGGAAATGTTCAGATTCCATCATCGACGTTTCATTGGAAGTCGACACTGCTGAGGAGATGCAGTGTAGTGGACTACACTCCAGTGTCTGCAATGATATATAGACATATTTGCATGTGTACTACATAATTTGTGTCATATTCTTTGTGTATTAATTTTTTAAGAATGATATTTGCTGTAGTTGGGTACATGTGGGGATCTCAGATGTTTTTGTTTATTTCGTTGATGCTTAGGGATATTGGGTCTAGGCAGGGACAGAGAGAATCCACAGGAGGGTCCGATGGGTCGACCAGCCTGAATGTGGACAAATTTGATCGTATTTTGTTTGCTGGGGCTTTCATGTGTATTTAATTGCATCATAGTTAAAAATGCATTGATAAAGATTTATGAATTGATCTGGAGTACTTAAGTGGTTGCCTGGGGCAGAGGGGCCGTGAGAGAATTTTACTGTCTTGATTGTTTGATGGATATTTGGAAAGAAAGCTGCCAGACAGGTTTTTCGCTCTCACACTCCATAAAGATTTGTTCATATTTCATAGAAATGTATTTACACTCCATAGAAAAATGTGTTTTTGGTTTATTGTTAAAGTTACTCAATAAGAGAAAAATTGTTATTTGTCATAATCCTATTATTTTTGTTTTCGAGACTTAGTTAGTCTCGAAGGGGGGAAATATGTAGTGTCTGAACAATTTATGACTTTGCTGACGTCTGCAAATGGTGTCTTAGAGGATGTTGACTCAGCTTGAGGAAGCATCTGGAGAGCATTTCTATAGGGGGACCCTAAAACAGAGGAAGTCGGTTATGTGGAGTCCTGGGATTGGTCTGTAGGGGAAAACACCCATATCAGGTTATATAGGATATATATACTATGGTTTGGGACAAAGGAGGGGAGAATAACATATTAGAGATTGGGGCCGGTTATTCTCCAGATGTCTGCAGAAGTCTGTAAATTGGCGCTGAGATCTTCAATGTAATAAATAATTATAATCGAGGACAGTGTCAGCGGATTTCTTGTTCTCACAGCATCTCAGCATAGTTCTCGACACTACATTAATGGCGACGAGGATGCCCACCCAAGGACGCTACAAGACCTAAGACAACAACATAGCATGGCAGCAACCCATGACAACACAACATGGTAGCAACACAACATGACAACATGGTAGCAACAGAACATGGTAGCCGCACAAAACATAGTACAAACATTATTGGCCACAGACAACAGCACAAAGGGCAAGAAGGTAGAGACAACAACACATCACGCGAAGCAGCCACAACTGTCAGTAAGAGTGTTCATGTTTGAGTCTTTGAATAAAGAGATGGAGATAAAACTGTCCAGTTTGAGTGTTTTTTGCAGCCTGAAAGGATTTGAGAAATATGATTGATTGACTATAGGCCTATGACACTGGCCTACGTCTCATCTTGCGCTGAGCAGGATATCAGATCTCAACAATGATTGGAGTGTTGAACATCCCCAGTAGGTAGGCTACCACATCCTGATGATATCACAACGTGACTGCAAGAGACAAGTTGGAATGTCTGACTGAAATACGGGACATATCAACCTTTCTTTCTAAATTAGTGGTGTTTGAATTTGTTGATTAAATGCAAGACATGATTGGTTGGTTGGGGGACAAAGGGCCAAAATGCAGGACAATCCGGGACATGTGGTCACCCTAGGCCCCATCCAGAGAGACCAGGCCCCATCCAGAGAGACCAGGCCCCATCCAGAGAGACCAGGCCCCACCCAGAGAGACCAGGCCCCACCCAGAGAGACCAGCACCCCAGGCCCCATCCAGAGAGACCAGGCCCCACCCAGAGAGACCAGGCCCCATCCAGAGAGACCAGCTCCCTAGGCCCCATCCAGAGAGACCAGGCCCCACCCAGAGAGACCAGGCCCCATCCAGAGAGACCAGCTCCCTAGGCCCCATCCAGAGAGACCAGGCCCCATCCAGAGAGACCAGGCCCCACCCAGAGAGACCAGGCCCCACCCAGAGAGACCAGGCCCCATCCAGAGAGACCAAGCCCCACCCAGAGAGACCAGGCCCCACCCAGAGAGACCAGCACCCCAGGCCCCATCCAGAGAGACCAGGCCCCACCCAGAGAGACCAGGCCCCATCCAGAGAGACCAGCTCCCTAGGCTCCATCCAGAGAGGCCTGCGCCACACTACAACATCATGCCCCTTCCAGAGAGGCCAGCTCCACCCTATAATATTGGGCCCCTTCCAGAGTGGACAGCACCCTCCCGCCCTTACCCCACTACTCCCCATGCTAACAGGACAACAAACACCCCAATCAGAAGAGACCAACAATCCAGCAAAACAGCTATGCAGAAATGGCAGGAAGAATAGAGCTGAGCTATACCAGATAAGAACATAATCTGCTCAAAAATACATTCATTCCTTCTTTGTATTTGAAAGCCAAGTTAACAAACAGATCACCGACCATTTCGAATCCCACCGTACCTTCTCCGCTATGCAATCTGGTTTCTGAGCTGGTCATGGGTGCACCTCAGCCACGCTCAAGGTCCTAAACGATATCATAACCGCGATCGATAAAAGACAGTACTGTGCAGCCGTCTTCATCGACCTGGCCAAGGCTTTCGACTCTGTCAATCACCACATTCTTATTGGCAGACTAAATAGCCTTGGTTTCTCAAATGACTGCCTCGCCTGGTTCACCAACTACTTCTCAGATAGAGTTCAATGTGTCAAATCATAGGCCCTGTTCTCTGGACCTCTGACAGTCTCTATGGGGGTGCCACAGGGTTCAATTCTCGGGCTGACGCTATTCTCTGTGCATATCAATGATGTCGCTCTTGCTGCTTGTGACTCTCAGATCCACCTCTACGCAGACGACACCATTTTGTATACATCTGGCCCTTCATTGGACACTGTGTTAACAAACCTCCAAACGAGCTTCAATGCCATACAACACTCCTTCCGTAGCCTCCAACTGCTCTTAAACACTAGTAAATCTAAATGCATGCTCTTCAATCGAACGCTGCTGGCACCCGCCCACCCGACTAGAATGACTACTCTCGACGGGTCTGACCTAGAGTATGTGGACAACTACAAATACATAGGTGTCTGGTTAGACTGTAAACTCTCCTTCCAGACTCACATTAAGCATCTCCAATCCAAAATTAAATCTAGAATCGGCTTCCTATTTCGCAACAAAGCCTCCTTCACTCATGCTGCCAAACATGCCCTCGTAAAACTGACTATCCTACCGATCCTTGACTTCGGCGATGTCATTTACAAAATAGCCTCCAATACTCTACTCAGCAAATTGGATGTAGTCTATCACAGTGCCATCTGTTTAGTCACCAAAGCCCCATATACTACCCACCATTGTGACCTGTACGCTCTTGTTGGCTGTGTCACGAACGTTGAGAGACGGGTCGGACCAAGGTGCAGCGTGAAAAGCGTACATGTTTATTCACTCAATAAACATACAAACAAAACAAGAAACAACGTAACGTGAAGTCCAATGGGCTATACACACACCAGCCTAACAGGAACAAGATCCCACAATACACAGCAGGCAATGGGCTATACACACACCAACCTGACAGGAACAACATCCCACAATACACACCAGACTAACAGGAACAAGATCCCACAGTACACAGTAGGCAATGGGCTACCTAAGGATGATCCCTAATCAGAGACAACGAGCGACAGCTGCCTCTGATTGGGAATCATACCCGGCCAAACCTAGACACACAACCTAGCACTGCAACATAGAAATAGACTAACTAGATCATAAACATAGAATATATAGCATAGAAACTCATGCCCTGACCAAACCAACTAAAGACAACAGGCCAAGGGCTTGACAGGCTGGTCCTACATTTACATTTTAGTAGACGCTCTTATCCAGAGCGACTTACAGTTAGTGAGTGCATACATTCTTTTTTTTTTTTTCATACTGGCCCCCCATGGAAATCGAACCCACAACCCTGGCGTTGCAAACTACCAACTGAGCTCCATCCCTGCCGCCCCTTCCCTCCCCTACCCTGGGCCAATTGTGCGCCGCCCCATGGGTCTCCCGGTCGCGGCCAGCTACAACAGAGCCTGGATTCGAACCAGGATCTCTAGTGGCACAGCTAGCACTGCGATGCAGTGCCTTAGAACACTGCGCCACTCGGGAGGTTGGTCCTCACTACATATTCGTCGCCAAACCCACTGGCTCCAGGTCATCTATAAATCACTGCTTGGCAAATCCCCGCCTTATCTTAGCTCATTGGTCACCATAGCAACACCCACCTGTAGTCTGCGCTCGAGCAGGTATATCTCACTGGTCATCCCCAAAGCCAACAACTCCTTTGGCCGCCATTCCTTCCAGTTCTCTGCTGCCAATGACTGGAACGAATTGCAAAAATCTCTGAAGCTGGAGACTCTTATCTCCCTCACTAACTTTAAGCATCAGTTGTCAGAGCAGCTTACCGATCACTGCACCTGTACACAGCCCATCTGAAATTAGCCCACCCAACTACCTCATCCCCATATTGTTATTTATTTTGCTCATTTGCACCCCAGTATCTCTATTTGCACATCATCTTTTGCACATCTATCATTCCAGTGTTAATACTAAATTGTAATTATTTTGCACTATAGCCTATTTATTGCCTTACCTCCATAACTTGCTACATTTGCACACACTGTATATATATTTTCTGTTGTATTTTTGACTTTATGTTTTGTTTACCCCATATGTAACTCTGTGTTGTTGTTTTTATCACACTGCTTTGCTTTATCTTGGCCAGGTCGCAGTTGTAAATGAGAACTTGTTCTCAACTGGCTTACCTGGTTAAATAAAGGTCAAATAAAAAAATTTAAAAAATATTATTACCCAATTGGGTTGTTTTTAACTCAGCATATTTTAGTGTGGGTTTCCTCTTTTTGCTACTACTTTTGAGTTTGTGCATCTACGTCATCTTGCTGAGTCCACCTTTTAACTTAACCTAAGACCCTGACCCATCACCTTATGCATTACTCCCCCACGTGTGTGTGTGTGTGTGTGTTTGTGGCATACAGGCCCATGCAGTGCAGAGTGTGTATGTGGCCTACAAGCCAATGTGGGGCAGTGTGTGTGTGTGTGTGTGTGTGAGAGAGACTTACAGGCCCGTGCAGTGCATTGTGTGGAGGTGTTGAGAGCAGGGTGCGTCCCCAGGCAGGTGAGAGAGAGACTTACAGGCCCGTGCAGTGCATTGTGTGGAGGTGTTGAGAGCAGGGTGCGTCCCCAGGCAGGTGAGAGAGAGACTTACAGGCCCGTGCAGTGCATTGTGTGGAGGTGTTGAGAGCAGGGTGCGTCCCCAGGCAGGTGAGAGAGAGACTTACAGGCCCGTGCAGTGCATTGTGTGGAGGTGTTGAGAGCAGGGTGCGTCCCCAGGCAGGTGAGAGAGAGACTTACAGGCCCGTGCAGTGCATTGTGTGGAGGTGTTGAGAGCAGGGTGCGTCCCCAGGCAGGTGAGAGAGAGACTTACAGGCCCGTGCAGTGCATTGTGTGGAGGTGTTGAGAGCAGGGTGCGTCCCCAGGCAGGTGAGAGAGAGACTTACAGGCCCGTGCAGTGCATTGTGTGGAGGTGTTGAGAGCAGGGTGCGTCCCCAGGCAGGTGAGAGAGAGACTTACAGGCCCGTGCAGTGCATTGTGTGGAGGTGTTGAGAGCAGGGTGCGTCCCCAGGCAGGTGAACAGAGAGCTGTTGGAGGTCTGGGATCCAGACTGCAGTACGGAGACATTGTTGGCTGGCCACGCCCCTTCACCCCCAAGCCACGCCCCTCCCTGGTGCAATAACAACCAGAACAACAATCATTTAATTTGTTAGGAGCCTTTCTGTGTGTGTGTGTGTGTGTGTGTGTGTGTGTGTGTGTGTGTGTGTGTGTGTGTGTGTGTGTGTGTGTGTGTGTGTGTGTGTGTGTGTGTACCTGTAGGTTTGTGGTCCAGCGTAGTGAAGGGGGGGGCAGCCCCCCCGGCCATGAACAGCTCAGGTTGAGGGAGGAGTAGTTCGTCGCTGGCAGAACAGAGCAGGAGGGGGAACCATCTGGAGGGTCTGGGGGACACGGGGACAACATACAGCGCAACACTGTGTTGACTGTGTTGTTATTGTGTTTGTGTGTGTGTGTCGTCACAGGACAGCAGGTCGACAAGCACCAGCCTTTCAGTCAACCAGGTGTTGCCATGGCAGTAACATCACAGTGACATCAAAGTGTTGGGTACCTCAGAACCTCCTGAGAGTTCCGTCTCCTCCCCCGATGCTCCAACAGGTCTGCTGCATCCCCAACGTGTGTGTGTCGGTGTGTGTGTTTGTGTGTGTGGTGAAGCCATATGGAGAAGAGGGAGAGAAGCAGTAGAAGGTAGAGGGAGAAGGTCGGAGGTCAGGGGTTAAAGGTCAGGGGTTGGAGGTCAGAGGTTACTCACAGTAGACGGTGAGGCTGATGGTCTTCATAGAGCGGGTGTTGAGGTATGTGTTCTGAGCCAGACAGGCATAGGTACCTGTGTGCATCCGCAGAATCCTAGTGATGGTGAACTGGGGTCCCGTGTATACCTGGCTGGATTAGAACCAATATAAAAAAACACCAGGTTGGATTAGAACCAATATATAAAACAACTGACTGGGATTAGAACCAATATATAAAACACCTGGCTGGATTAGAACCAATATATAAAACAACTGACTGGGATTAGAACCCAATATATAAAACACCTGGCTGGATTAGAACCAATATAAAAAAACACCAGGCTGGATTAGAACCAATATATAAAACACCAGGCTGGATTAGAACCAATATATAAAACACCTGGCTGGATTAGAACCAATAAAACACCTGGCTGGATTAGAACCAATATATAAAACACCAGGCTGGATTAGAACCAATATATAAAACACCTGGCTGGATTAGAACCAATATATAAAAAACCTGACTGGGATTAGAACCAATATATAAAACACCAGGCTGGATTAGAACCGATATATAAAACACCTGACTGGGATTAGAACCAACATATACAACACCTGGCTGGGATTTGAACCAATATATAAAACACCTGGCTGGATTAGAACCAATATATACAACACCTGGCTGGATTAGAACCAATATATAAAACACCTGACTGGGATTAGAACCAATATATAAAATACCTGGCTGGGATTAGAACTAATATATAAAACACCTGAGTGGATTAGAACCAATATAAAAAACACCTGGCTGGATTAGAACCAATATATAAAACACCTGGCTGGATTAGAACCAATATATAAAACACCTGGCTGGATTAGAACCAATATATAAAACACCTGGCTGGGATTAGAACCAATATATAAAACACCTGACTGGGATTAGAACCAATATATAAAACACCTGGCTGGATTAGAACCAATATATATAACACCTGGCTGGATTAGAACCAATATAAAAAACACCAGGCAGGATTAGAACCAATACATAAAACACCAGGCTGGATTAGAACCAATATATAAAACACCAGGCTGGATTAGAACCAATAAAACACATGGCTGGATTAGAACCAATGTATAAAACACCAGGCTGGATTAGAACCAATATATAAAACACCTGGCTGGATTAGAACCAATATATAAAACACCTGGCTGGATTAGAACCAATATATAAAACACCTGGCTGGATTAGAACCAATATATAAAACACCAGGCTGGATTAGAACCAATATATAAAACACCTGGCTGGATTAGAACCAATATATAAAACACCTGGCTGGGATTAGAACCAATATATAAAACACCAGGCTGGATTAGAACCAATATATAAAACACCTGGCTGGATTAGAACCAATATATAAAACACCTGACTGGGATTAGAACCAATATATAAAACACCAGGCTGGATTAGAACCAATATATAAAACACCTGGCTGGATTATAACCAATATAAAAAACACCAGGCTGGATTAGAACCAATATATAAAACACCAGGCTGGATTAGAACCAATATATAAAACACCTGGCTGGATTAGAACTATTTAAAAAACACCTGACTTGATTAGAACCAATATATAAAACACCTGGCTGGGATTAGAACCAATATATACAACACCTGGCTGGATTAGAACCAATATAAAAACACCAGGCTGGATTAGAACCAATATATAAAACACCTGGCTGGGACAGTGGTCCTCTGTAGCTCAGCTGGTAGAGCACGGCGCTTGTAACGCCAAGGTAGTGGGTTCGATCCCCGGGACCACCCATACACAAAAATGTATGCACACATGACTGTAAATCGCTTTGGATAAAAGCGTCTGCTAAATGGCATATTATTATATATTATATTAGAACCAATATATAAAACACCAGGCTGGATTAGAACCAATATATAAAACACCTGACTGGGATAGAACCAATATATAAAACACCTGGCTGGATTAGAACCAATATATAAAACACCTGACTGGGATTAGAACAAATATGTAAAACACCTGGCTGGATTAGAACCAATATATAAAACACCTGGCTGGATTAGAACCAATATATAAAACACCTGGCTGGGATTAGAACCAATATATACAACACCTGGCTGGATTAGAACCAATATAAAAACACCAGGCTGGATTAGAACCAATATATAAAACACCTGGCTGGGATTAGAACCAATATATAAACACCAGGCTGGATTAGAACCAATATATAAAACACCTGACTGGGATAGAACCAATATATAAAACACCTGGCTGGATTAGAACCAATATATAAAACACCTGACTGGGATTAGAACAAATATGTAAAACACCTGGCTGGATTAGAACCAATATATAAAACACCTGGCTGGATTAGAACCAATATATAAAACACCTGGCTGGGATTAGAACCAATATATAAAACACCTGGCTGGATTAGAACCAATATATAAAACACCTGGCTGGATTAGAACCAATATATAAAACACCTGGCTGGGATTAGAACCAATATTTAAAACACCTGGCTGGATTAGAACCGATATATAAAACACCTGACTGGGATTAGAACCAACATATACAACACCTGGCTGGGATTTGAACCAATATATAAAACACCTGGCTGGGATTAGAACCAATATATAAAACACCTGACTGGGATTAGAACACATATATAAAACACCTGGCTGGGATTAGAACCAATATATAAAACACCTGGCTGGGATTAGAACCAATATATATTAAACACCTGACTGGGATTAGAACCAATATATAAAACACCTGGCTGGGATTAGAACCAATATATAAAACACCTGACTGAGATTAGAACCAATAAAACACCTGGCTGGATTAGAACCAATATATAAAACACCTGTATGGATTAGAACCAATATATACAACACCTGTCTGGATTAGAACCAAAAAAACACCTGGCTGGATTAGAACCAATATATAAAACACCTGTCTGGATTAGAACCAATATATAAAACACCTGGCTGGATTAGAACCAATATATAAAACACCTGTCTGGATTAGAACCAATATATAAAACACCTGTCTGGATTAGAACCAATATATACAACACCTGGCTGGATTAGAACCAATATATAAAACACCTGACTGGGATTAGAACCAATATATAAAATACCTGGCTGGGATTAGAACCAATATATAAAACACCTGAGTGGATTAGAACCAATATAAAAAACACCTGGCTGGATTAGAACCAATATATAAAACACCTGGCTGGATTAGAACCAATATATAAAACACCTGGCTGGATTAGAACCAATATATAAAACACCTGGCTGGGATTAGAACCAATATTTAAAACACCTGGCTGGATTAGAACCGATATATAAAACACCTGACTGGGATTAGAACCAACATATACAACACCTGGCTGGGATTTGAACCAATATATAAAACACCTGGCTGGGATTAGAACCAATATATAAAACACCTGACTGGGATTAGAACACATATATAAAACACCTGGCTGGGATTAGAACCAATATATAAAACACCTGGCTGGGATTAGAACCAATATATAAAACACCTGACTGGGATTAGAACCAATATATAAAACACCTGGCTGGGATTAGAACCAATATATAAAACACCTGACTGGGATTAGAACCAATATATAAAACACCTGGCTGGATTAGAACCAATATATAAAACAACTGTCTGGATTAGAACCAATATATAAAACACCTGTCTGGATTAGAACCAATATATACAACACCTGGCTGGATTAGAACCAATATATAAAACACCTGACTGGGATTAGAACCAATATATAAAATACCTGGCTGGGATTAGAACCAATATATAAAACACCTGAGTGGATTAGAACCAATATATAAAACACCTGGCTGGATTAGAACCAATATATAAAACACCTGACTGAGATTAGAACCAATAAAACACCTGGCTGCATTAGAACCAATATATAAAAAACCTGTCTGGATTAGAACCAATATATAAAACACCTGGCTGGATTAGAACCAATATATAAAACACCTGGCTGGGATTAGAACCAATATATAAAACACCTGACTGGGATTAGAACCAATATATATAACACCTGACTGGGATTAGAACCAACATATATAACACCTGACTGAGATTAGAACCAATAAAACACCTGGCTGCATTAGAACCAATATATAAAAAACCTGTCTGGATTAGAACCAATATATAAAACACCTGGCTGGATTAGAACCAATATATAAAACTCCTGACTGGGATTAGAACCAATATACAAAACATCTGGATGGGATTAGAACCAATATATAAAACACCTGACTGGGATTAGAACCAATATATAAAACACCTGACTGGGATTAGAACCAATATATAAAACACCTGGCTGGATTAGAACTAATATATAAAACACCTGGCTGGATTAGAACCAATATATAAAACACCAGGCTGGATTAGAACCAATATATAAAACACCTGGCTGGGATTAGAACCAATATATAAAACACCAGGCTGGATTAGAACCAATATATAAAACACCTGACTGGGATTAGAACCAATATGTAAAACACCTGGCTGGGGTTAGAACCAATATATAAAACACCTGGCTGGGATTAGAACAATATATAAAACACCTGACTGGGATTAGAACCAATAAAACACCTGGCTGGATTAGAACCAATATATAAAACACCTTACTGGGATTAGAACCAATATATAAAACACCTGACTGGGATTAGAACCAATATATAAAACACCTCACTTGATTAGAACCAATATATAAAACACCTGACTGGGATTAGAACCAATATATAAAACACCTGGCTGGGATTAGAACCAATATATAAAACACCTGGCTGGATTAGAACCAGTGGGGAAAAAAAGTATTTAGTCAGCCACCAATTGTGCAAGTTTTCCCACTTAAAAAGATGAGAGAGGGCTGTAATTTTCATCATAGGTACACGTCAACTATGACAGACAAAATGAGGGAAAAAAATCCAGAAAATCACATTGTAGGATTTTTAATGAATTTATTTGAAAATTATGATGGAAAATAAGTATTTGGTCAATACAAAAGTTTCTCAATACTTTGTTATATACCCTTTGTTGGCAATGACACAGGTCAAACGTTTTCTGTAAGTCTTCTCAAGGTTTTCACACACTGTTGCTGATATTTTGGCCCATTCCTCCATGCAGTGATGTTTTGGGGCTGTCGCTGGGCAACACAGACTTTCAACTCCCTCCAAAGATTTTCTATGGGGTTGAGATCTGGAGACTGGCTAGGCCACTCCAGGACCTTGAAATGCTTCTTACGAAGCCACTCCTTCGTTGCCCGGGCGGTGTGTTTGGGATCATTGTCATGCTGAAAGACCCAGCCACGTTTCATCTTCAATGCCCTTGCTGATGGAAGGAGGTTTTCACTCAAAATCTCACGATACATGGCCCCATTCATTCTTTCCTTTACACGGATCAGTCGTCCTGGTCCCTTTGCAGAAAAACAGCCCCAAAGAATGATGTTTCCACCCCCATGCTTCACAGTAGGTATGGTGTTCTTTGGATGCAACTCAGCATTCTTTGTCCTCCAAACACGACGAGTTTAGTTTTTACCAAAAAGTTATATTTTGGTTTCATCTGACCATATGACATTCTTCCAATCCTCTTCTGGATCATCAAAATGCACTCTAGCAAACTTCAGATGGGCCTGGACATGTACTGGCTTAAGCAGGGGGACACGTCTGGCACTGCAGGATTTGAGTCCCTGGCGGCGTAGTGTGTTACTGATGGTAGGCTTTGTTACTTTGGTCCCAGCTCTCTGCAGGTCATTCACTAGGTCACCCCGTGTGGTTCTGGGATTTTTGCTCACCGTTCTTGTGATCATTTTGACCTCATGGTGTGAGATCTTGCGTGGAGCCCCAGATCAAGGGAGATTATCAGTGGTCTTGTATGTCTTCCATTTCCTAATAATTGCTCCCACAGTTGATTTCTTCAAACCAAGCTGCTTACCTATTGCAGATTCAGTCTTCCCAGCCTGGTGCAGGTCTACAATTTTGTTTCTGGTGTCCTTTGACAGCTCTTTGGTCTTGGCCATAGTGGAGTTTGGAGTGTGACTGTTTGAGGTTGTGGACAGGTGTCTTTTATACTGATAACAAGTTCAAACAGGTGCCATTAATACAGGTAACGAGTGGAGGACAGAGGAGCCTCTTAAAGAAGAAGTTACAGGTCTGTGAGAGCCAGAAATCTTGCTTGTTTGTAGGTGACCAAATACCTATTTTCCACCATAATTTGCAAAGAAATTCATAAAAAATCCTACAATGTGATTTTCTGGATTTTTCTTCTCAATTTGTCTGTCATAGTTGACGTGTACCTATGATGAAAATTACAGGCCTCTCTCATCTTTTTAAGTGGGAGAACTTGCACAATTGGTGACTGACTAAATACTTTTTTCCCCCACTGTATAAAACGCCTGACTGGGATTAGAACCAATATATAAAACACCTGGCTGGATTAGAACCAATATATAAAACACCTGGCTGGATTAGAACCAATATATAAAACACCTGACTGGGATTAGAATCAATATATAAAACACCTGACTGGATTAGAACCAATATATAAAACACCTGACTGGATTAGAACCAATATATAAAACACCTGGCTGGATTAGAACCAATATATAAAACACCTGACTGGATTAGAACCAATATGTAAAACACCTGGCTGGGATTAGAACCAATATATAAAACACCTGACTGGGATTAGAACCAATACCTAAAACACCTTGCTGGGATTAGAACCAATATATAAAACTCCTGTCTGGGATTAGAAGCAATATATAAAACATCTGAATGGGATTAGAACCAATATATAAAACACCTGACTGGGATTAGAACCAATATATAAAACACCTGGCTGGGATTAGAACCAATATATAAAACACCTGACTGGGATTAGAACCAATATATAAAACACCTGACTGGATTAGAACCAATATATAAAACACCTGACTGGATTAGAACCAATATATAAAACACCTGGCTGGATTAGAACCAATATATAAAACACCTGACTGGATTAGAACCAATATGTAAAACACCTGGCTGGGATTAGAACCAATATATAAAACACCTGACTGGGATTAGAACCAATACCTAAAACACCTTGCTGGGATTAGAACCAATATATAAAACTCCTGTCTGGGATTAGAACCAATATATAAAACATCTGGATGGGATTAGAACCAATATATAAAACACCTGACTGGGATTAGAACCAATATATAAAACACCTGGCTGGGATTAGAACCAATATATAAAACACCTGACTGAGATTAGAACCAATAAAACACCTGGCTGGATTAGAACCAATATATAAAACACCTGTATGGATTAGAACCAATATATACAACACCTGGCTGGATTAGAACCAATATATACAACACCTGGCTGGATTAGAACCAATATATAAAACACCTGACTGGGATTAGAACCAATATATAAAATACCTGGCTGGGATTAGAACCAATATATAAAACACCTGAGTGGATTAGAACCAATATAAAAAACACCTGTCTGGATTAGAACCAATATATATAACACCTGACTGAGATTAGAACCAATAAAACACCTGGCTGCATTAGAACCAATATATAAAAAACCTGTCTGGATTAGAACCAATACCCTAACCCTAACCCTAACCCTAACCCTAACCCTAACCCTAACCCTAACCCTAACCCTAACCTGGGATAGGATAAAGTATTCCTTCTAACCCCCCCCCCCCCCCCCCCCCCCAAATTGTAAAGTGGTTATCCCACTGGCTATAGGGTGAACGCACCAATTTGTGAGTCGCTCTGGCTAAGAGCGTCTGCTAAATGACGTTAATGTGCCCTTGAGCAAGGCACTTAACCCTAATTGCTCCTGTAAGTCGCTCTGGTTAAGAGCGTCTGCTAAATGACTAAAATGTAAATGTAAATGTAAAACACCTGGCTGGATTAGAACCAATATATAAAACACCTGGCTGGGATTAGAACCAATATATAAAACACCAGGCTGGATTAGAACCAATATATAAAACACCTGGCTGGGATTAGAACCAATATATAAAACACCAGGCTGGATTAGAACCAATATATAAAACACCTGGCTGGGATTAGAACCAATATATAAAACACCTGGCTGGGATTAGAACCAATATATAAAACACCTGACTGGGATTAGAACCAATAAAACACCTGGCTGGATTAGAACCAATATATAAAACACCTGGCTGGGATTAGAACCAATATATACAGGAAGCAGAAATACTGGAAGCAGAATGTTTGACTGGTGATACAGCGTTTCTGGCCTGAATATAAGTATGTCTGATTCCTCTGATATGGAGTCGGATCTGTAGATGGATGGTAAAGCCATGAAATGTGAGACCTGTGATGTGTTCACTGTAGTGAAAGATGAAGAATTGACTGACTTGTACACTTGTGAAAAATGTAAGCAACTCGTTGCCTCAAAAGTCTGGATCATTGAACTACGAGAGGAGAACAAAGAGTCTCGCTCTGGCTAAGGAGACTTCAAGACTGCATGCTATTTTTGATGCGACAATTCTAAATGACAGAGGGGAAATCCAGGGTGCTCTACGAGATTGGGCTACTCTGCAGTAGCTACTGAGGATACTACCTTGGATCACTTTCCTGTATTAACACATCCCACCGACAAGTACCGGAGGACTGGGCGTCTTGCTCTACCATCAGAGGCAAAGTGGAGTTAGAGGAGGAGAGGAGGAACATTCCAACGTATCCTCTCATCCAGACCTGCAGCTCTCTATCCTCTCTATCCTCTCATCCAGACCTGCAGCTCTCTATCCTCTCTATCCTCTCATCCAGACCTGCGGCTCTCTATCCTCTCATCCAGACCTGCGGCTCTCTATCCTCTCATCCAGACCTGCAGCTCTCTATCCTCTCATCCAGACCTGCAGCTCTCTATCCTCTCATCCAGACCTGCGGCTCTCTATCCTCTCATCCAGACCTGCAGCTCTCTATCCTCTCATCCAGACCTGCAGCTCTCTATCCTCTCATCCAGACCTGCAGCTCTCTATCCTCTCATCCAGACCTGCAGCTCTCTATCCTCTCATCCAGACCTGCAGCTCTCTATCCTCTCATCCTCTCTATCCTCTCATCCAGACCTGCAGCTCTCTATCCTCTCTATCCTCTCATCCTCTCTATCCTCTCATCCAGACCTGCAGCTCTCTATCCCCTCATCCTCTCTATCCTCTCATCCTCTCTATCCTCTCATCCAGACCTGCGGCTCGCTATCCTCTCATCCTCTCTATCCTCTCATCCAGACCTGCAGCTCTCTATCCTCTCATCCAGACCTGCAGCTCTCTATCCTCTCATCCAGACCTGCAGCTCTCTATCCTCTCATCCAGACCTGCAGCTCTTTATCCTCTCATCCTCTCTATCCTCTCATCCTCTCTATCCTCTCATCCAGACCTGCAGCTCTCTATCCTCTCATCCTCTCTATCCTCTCATCCTCTCTATCCTCTCATCCTCTCTATCCTCTCATCCAGACCTGCAGCTCTCTATCCTCTCATCCAGACCTGCGGCTCTCTATCCTCTCATCCTCTCTATCCTCTCATCCAGACCTGCAGCTCTCTATCCTCTCATCCTCTCTATCCTCTCATCCAGACCTGCAGCTCTCTATCCTCTCATCCTCTCTATCCTCTCATCCAGAGCTGCGGCTCTCTATCCTCTCATCCAGACATGCAGTTCTCTATCCTCTCATCCAGACCTGCGGCTCTCTATCCTCTCATCCAGACCTGCAGCTCTCTATCCTCTCATCCTCTCTATCCTCTCATCCAGACCTGCAGCTCTCTATCCTCTCATCCTCTCTATCCTCTCATCCAGACCTGCAGCTCTCTATCCTCTCATCCTCTCTATCCTCTCATCCAGACCTGCGGCTCTCTATCCTCTCATCCAGACCTGCAGCTCTATATCCTCTCATCCAGACCTGCAGCTCTCTATCCTCTCATCCTCTCTATCCTCTCATCCAGACCTGCAGCTCTCTATCCTCTCATCCTCTCTATCCTCTCATCCAGACCTGCGGATCTCTATCCTCTCATCCTCTCTATCCTCTCATCCAGACCTGCAGCTCTCTATCCTCTCATCCTCTCTATCCTCTCATCCAGACCTGCAGCTCTATATCCTCTCATCCAGACCTGCAGCTCTCTCTCCTCTCATCCTCTCTATCCTCTCATCCAGACCTGCGGCTCTCTATCCTCTCATCCTCTCTATCCTCTCATCCAGACCTGCAGCTCTCTATCCTCTCATCCTCTCTATCCTCTCATCCAGACCTGCAGCTCTCTATCCTCTCATCCTCTCTATCCTCTCATCCAGACCTGCAGCTCTCTATCCTCTCATCCTCTCTATCCTCTCATCCAGACCTGCAGCTCTCTATCCTCTCATCCTCTCTATCCTCTCATCCAGACCTGCAGCTCTCTATCCTCTCATCCAGACCTGCAGCTCTCTATCCTCTCATCCAGACCTGCAGCTCTCTATCCTCTCATCCTCTCTATCCTCTCATCCTCTCTATCCTCTCATCCAGACCTGCAGCTCTCTATCCTCTCATCCTCTCTATCCTCTCATCCTCTCTATCCTCTCATCCTCTCTATCCTCTCATCCAGACCTGCAGCTCTCTATCCTCTCATCCAGACCTGCGGCTCTCTATTCTCTCATCCTCTCTATCCTCTCATCCAGACCTGCAGCTCTCTATCCTCTCATCCTCTCTATCCTCTGATCCAGACCTGCAGCTCTCTATCCTCTCATCCTCTCTATCCTCTCATCCAGAGCTGCGGCTCTCTATCCTCTCATCCAGACATGCAGTTCTCTATCCTCTCATCCAGACCTGCGGCTCTCTATCCTCTCATCCAGACCTGCAGCTCTATATCCTCTCATCCAGACCTGCAGCTCTCTATCCTCTCATCCTCTCTATCCTCTCATCCAGACCTGCAGCTCTCTATCCTCTCATCCTCTCTATCCTCTCATCCAGACCTGCGGATCTCTATCCTCTCATCCTCTCTATCCTCTCATCCAGACCTGCAGCTCTCTATCCTCTCCTCCTCTCTATCCTCTCATCCAGACCTGCAGCTCTATATCCTCTCATCCAGACCTGCAGCTCTCTCTCCTCTTATCCTCTCTATCCTCTCATCCAGACCTGCGGCTCTCTATCCTCTCATCCTCTCTATCCTCTCATCCAGACCTGCAGCTCTCTATCCTCTCATCCTCTCTATCCTCTCATCCAGACCTGCAGCTCTCTATCCTCTCATCCTCTCTATCCTCTCATCCAGACCTGCAGCTCTCTATCCTCTCATCCTCTCTATCCTCTCATCCAGACCTGCAGCTCTCTATCCTCTCATCCTCTCTATCCTCTCATCCAGACCTGCAGCTCTCTATCCTCTCATCCAGACCTGCAGCTCTCTATCCTCTCATCCAGACCTGCAGCTCTCTATCCTCTCATCCAGACCTGCAGCTCTCTATCCTCTCATCCAGACCTGCGGCTCTCTATCCTCTCATCCTCTCTATCCTCTCATCCTCTCTATCCTCTCATCTTCGCTATCCTCTCATCCAGACCTGCAGCTCTCTATCCTCTCATCCAGACCTGCAGCTCTCTATCCTCTCATCCTCTCTATCCTCTCATCCAGACCTGCAGCTCTCTATCCTCTCATCCAGACCTGCGGCTCTCTATCCTCTCATCCTCTCTATCCTCTCATCCAGACCTGCAGCTCTCTATCCTCTCATCCAGACCTGCAGCTCTCTATCCTCTCATCCTCTCTATCATCTCATCCAGACCTGCAGCTCTCTATCCTCTCATCCTCTCTATCCTCTCATCCAGACCTGCAACTCTCTATCCTCTCATCCTCTCTATCCTCTCATCCAGACCTGCAGCTCTCTATCCTCTCATCCAGACCTGCAGCTCTCTATCCTCTCATCCAGACCTTCGGCTCTCTATCCTCTCATCCAGACCTGCAGCTCTCTATCCTCTCATCCAGACCTGCGGCTCTCTATCGTCTCATCCAGACCTGCAGCTCTATATCCTCTCATCCAGACCTGCAGCTCTCTATCCTCTCATCCAGACCTGCAGCTCTCTATCCTCTCATCCTCTCTATCCTCTCATCCTCTCTATCATCTCATCCTCTCTATCCTCTCATCCAGACCTGCGGCTCTCTATCCTCTCATCCTCTCTATCCTCTCATCCAGACCTACAGCTCTCTATCCTCTCATCCAGACCTGCAGCTCTCTATCCTCTCATCCAGACCTGCAGCTCTCTATTCTCTCATCCTCTCTGTCCTCTCATCCTCTCTATCCTCTCATCCTCTCTATCCTCTCATCCAGACCTGCGGCTCTCTATCCTCTCATCCTCTCTATCCTCTCATCCTCTCATCCAGACCTACAGCTCTCTATCCTCTCATCCAGACCTGCAGCTCTCTATCCTCTCATCCTCTCTATCCTCTCATCCTCTCTATCCTCTCATCCAGACCTGCAGCTCTCTATCCTCTCATCCAGACCTGCAGCTCTCTATCCTCTCATCCTCTCTATCCTCTCATCCAGACCTGCAGCTCTTTATCCTCTCATCCTCTCTATCCTCTCATCCTCTCTATCCTCTCATCCTCTCTATCCTCTCATCCAGACCTGCGGCTCTCTATCCTCTCATCCTCTCTATCCTCTTATCCAGACTTGCAGCTCTCTATCCTCTCATCCAGACCTGCAGCTCTCTATCCTCTCATCCTCTCTATCCTCTCATCCAGACCTGCGGCTCTCTATCCTCTCATCCTCTCTATCCTCTCATCCAGACCTGCAGCTCTCTATCCTCTCATCCAGACCTGCAGCTCTCTATCCTCTCATCCTCTCTATCCTCTCATCCAGACCTGCAGCTCTCTCTATCCTCTCATCCTCTCTATCCTCTCATCCAGACCTGCAGCTCTCTATCCTCTCATCCAGACCTGCAGCTCTCTATCCTCTCATCCTCTCTATCCTCTCATCCAGACCTTCAGCTCTCTATTCTCTCATCCTCTCTTTCCTCTCATCCAGACCTGCAGCTCTCTATCCTCTCATTCAGACCTGCGGCTCTCTATCCTCTCATCCTCTCTATCCTCTCATCCAGACCTGCAGCTCTCTATCCTCTCATCCTCTCTATCCTCTCATCCAGACCTGCAGCTCTCTATCCTCTGATCCTCTCTATCTTCTCATCCAGACCTGCAGCTCTCGATCCTCTCATCCTCTCTATCCTCTCATCCAGACCTGCTGCTCTCTATCCTCTCATCCTCTCTATCCTCTCATCCAGAACTACAGCTCTCTATCCTCTCACCCAGACCTGCAGCTCTCTATCCTCTCATCCAGACCTGCAGCTCTCTATCCTCTCATCCAGACCTGCAGCTCTCTATCCTCTCATCCAGACCTGCAGCTCTCTATCCTCTCATCCAGACCTGCAGCTCTCTATCCTCTCATCCAGACCTGCAGCTCTCTATCCTCTCATCCAGACCTGCAGCTCTCTATTCCCTCATCCTCTCTATCCTCTCATCCTCTCTTTCCTCTCATCCTCTCTATCCTCTCATCCAGACCTGCGGCTCTCTATCCTCTCATCCTCTCTATCCTCTCATCCTCTCATCCAGACCTACAGCTCTCTATCCTCTCATCCAGACCTGCAGCTCTCTATCCTCTCATCCAGACCTGCAGCTCTGTATCCTCTCATCCAGACCTGCAGCTCTCTATCCTCTCATCCAGACCTGCAGCTCTCTATCCTCTCATCCAGACCTGCAGCTCTCTATCCTCTCATCCAGACCTGCGGCTCTCTATCCTCTCATCCAGACCTGCAGCTCTATATCCTCTCACCCAGACCTGCAGCTCTCTATCCTCTCATCCAGACCTGCAGCTCTCTATCCTCTCATCCAGACCTGCAGCTCTCTATCATCTCATCCAGACCTGCAGCTCTCTATCCTCTCATCCAGACCTGCAGCTCTCTATCCTCTCATCCTCTCTATCCTCTCATCCTCTCTATCCTCTCATCCTCTCTATCCTCTCATCCAGACCTGCAGCTCTCTATCCTCTCATCCTCTCTATCCTCTCATCCAGACCTGCGGCTCTCTATCTTCTCATCATCTCTATCCTCTCATCCAGACCTGCAGCTCTCTATCCTCTCATCCAGACCTGCAGCTCTCTATCCTCTCATCCACTCTATCCTCTCATCCAGACCTGCAGCTCTCTATCCTCTCATCCTCTCTATCCTCTCATCCAGACCTGCAGCTCTCTATCCTCTCATCCAGACCTGCAGCTCTCTATCATCTCACCCAGACCTGCAGCTCTCTATCCTCTCATCCAGACCTGCAGCTCTCTATCCTCTCATCCTCTCTATCCTCTCATCCTCTCTATCCTCTCATCCTCTCTATCCTCTCATCCAGACCTGCGGTTCTCTATCCTCTCATCCTCTCTATCCTCTCATCCAGACATGCAGCTCTCTATCCTCTCATCCAGACCTGCAGCTCTCTATCCTCTCATCCTCTCTATCCTCTCATCCAGACCTGCGGCTCTCTATCTTCTCATCCTCTCTATCCTCTCATCCAGACCTGCAGCTCTCTATCCTCTCATCCAGACCTGCAGCTCTCTATCCTCTCATCCACTCTATCCTCTCATCCAGACCTGCAGCTCTCTATCCTCTCATCCTCTCTATCCTCTCATCCAGACCTGCAGCTCTCTATCCTCTCATCCAGACCTGCAGCTCTCTATCCTCTCATCCAGACCTGCAGCTCTCTATCCTCTCATCCAGACCTGCAGCTCTCTATCCTCTCACCCAGACCTGCAGCTCTCTATCCTCTCATCCAGACCTGCAGCTCTATATCCTCTCATCCAGACCTGCAGCTCTCTATCCTCTCATCCAGACCTGCAGCTCTCTATCCTCTCATCCAGACCTGCAGCTCTCTATCCTCTCATCCAGACCTGCGGCTCTCTATCCTCTCATCCTCTCTATCCTCTCATCCTCTCCATCCTCTCATCCTCTCTATCCTCTCATCCAGACCTGCAGCTCTCTATCCTCTCATCCAGACCTGCAGCTCTCTATCCTCTCATCCTCACTATCCTCTCATCCTCTCTATCCTCTCATCCAGACCTGCGGCTCTCTATCCTCTCATCCTCTCTATCCTCTCATCCAGACCTGCAGCTCTCTATCCTCTCATCCAGACCTGCAGCTCTCTATCCTTACATCCAGACCTGCGGCTCTCTATCCTCTCATCCTCTCTATCCTCTCATCCAGACCTGATGCTCTCTTTCCTCTCATCCTCTCTATCCTCTCATCCAGACCTGCAGCTCTCTATCCTCTCATCCAGACCTGCAGCTCTCTATCCTCTCATCCTCTCTATCCTCTCATCCTCTCTATCCTCTCATCCTCTCTATCCTCTCATCCAGACCTGCAGCTCTCTATCCTCTCATCCTCTCTATCCTCTCATCCAGACCTACAGCTCTAAATCCTCTCATCCAGACCTGCAGCTCTCTATCCTCTCATCCAGACCTGCAGCTCTCTATTCTCTCATCCTCTCTATCCTCTCATCCTCTCTATCCTCTCATCCTCTCTATCCTCTCATCCAGACCTGCGGCTCTCTATCCTCTCATCCTCTCTATCCTCTCATCCTCTCATCCAGACCTACAGCTCTCTATCCTCTCATCCAGACCTGCAGCTCTCTATCCTCACATCCAGACCTGCAGCTCTGTATCCTCTCATCCAGACCTGCAGCTCTCTATCCTCTCATCCAGACCTGCAGCTCTCTATCCTCTCATCCAGACCTGCAGCTCTCTATCCTCTCATCCAGACCTGCGGCTCTCTATCCTCTCATCCAGACCTGCAGCTCTATATCCTCTCACCCAGACCTGCAGCTCTCTATCCTCTCATCCAGACCTGCAGCTCTCTATCCTCTCATCCAGACCTGCAGCTCTCTATCATCTCATCCAGACCTGCAGCTCTCTATCCTCTCATCAAGACCTGCAGCTCTCTATCCTCTCATCCTCTCTATCCTCTCATCCTCTCTATCCTCTCATCCTCTCTATCCTCTCATCCAGACCTGCGGCTCTCTATCCTCTCATCCTCTCTATCCTCTCATCCAGACCTGCAGCTCTCTATCCTCTCATCCTCTCTATCCTCTCATCCAGACCTGCAGCTCTATATCCTCTCATCCTCTCTATCCTCTCATCCAGACCTGCAGCTCTCTATCCTCTCATCCTCTCTGTCCTCTCATCCAGACCTGCAGCTCTCTATCCTCTGATCCTCTCTATCCTCTCATCCAGACCTGCAGCTCTCTATCCTCTCATCCTCTCTATCCTCTCATCCAGACCTGCTGCTCTCTATCCTCTCATCCTCTCTATCCTCTCATCCAGAACTACAGCTCTCTATCCTCTCATCCAGACCTGCAGCTCTCTATCCTCTCATCCAGACCTGCAGCTCTCTATCCTCTCATCCAGACCTGCAGCTCTCTATCCTCTCATCCAGACCTGCAGCTGTCTATCCTCTCATCCAGACCTGCAGCTCTCTATCCTCTCATCCAGACCTGCAGCTCTCTATCCTCTCATCCAGACCTGCAGCTCTATATCCTCTCATCCAGACCTGCAGCTCTCTATCCTCTCATCCAGACCTGCAGCTCTCTATCCTCTCATCCAGACCTGCAGCTCTCTATCCTCTCATCCAGACCTGCGGCTCTCTATCCTCTCATCCTCTCTATCCTCTCATCCTCTCTATCCTCTCATCCTCTCTATCCTCTCATCCAGACCTGCAGCTCTCTATCCTCTCATCCAGACCTGCAGCTCTCTATCCTCTCATCCTCACTATCCTCTCATCCTCTCTATCCTCTCATCCAGACCTGCGGCTCTCTATCCTCTCATCCTCTCTATCCTCTCATCCAGACCTGCAGCTCTCTATCCTCTCATCCAGACCTGCAGCTCTCTATCCTTACATCCAGACCTGCAGCTCTCTATCCTCTCATCCTCTCTATCCTCTCATCCAGACCTGCGGCTCTCTTTCCTCTCATCCTCTCTATCCTCTCATCCAGACCTGCAGCTCTCTATCCTCTCATCCAGACCTGCAGCTCTCTATCCTCTCATCCTCTCTATCCTCTCATCCTCTCTATCCTCTCATCCTCTCTATCCTCTCATCCAGACCTGCAGCTCTCTATCCTCTCATCCTCTCTATCCTCTCATCCAGACCTACAGCTCTCTATCCTCTCATCCAGACCTGCAGCTCTCTATCCTCTCATCCAGACCTGCAGCTCTCTATTCTCTCATCCTCTCTATCCTCTCATCCTCTCTATCCTCTCATCCTCTCTATCCTCTCATCCAGACCTGCGGCTCTCTATCCTCTCATCCTCTCTATCCTCTCATCCTCTCATCCAGACCTACAGCTCTCTATCCTCTCATCCAGACCTGCAGCTCTCTATCCTCTCATCCAGACCTGCAGCTCTGTATCCTCTCATCCAGACCTGCAGCTCTCTATCCTCTCATCCAGACCTGCAGCTCTCTATCCTCTCATCCAGACCTGCAGCTCTCTATCCTCTCATCCAGACCTGCGGCTCTCTATCCTCTCATCCAGACCTGCAGCTCTATATCCTCTCACCCAGACCTGCAGCTCTCTATCCTCTCATCCAGACCTGCAGCTCTCTATCCTCTCATCCAGACCTGCAGCTCTCTATCCTTACATCCAGACCTGCAGCTCTCTATCCTCTCATCCTCTCTATCCTCTCATCCAGACCTGCGGCTCTCTTTCCTCTCATCCTCTCTATCCTCTCATCCAGACCTGCAGCTCTCTATCCTCTCATCCAGACCTGCAGCTCTCTATCCTCTCATCCTCTCTATCCTCTCATCCTCTCTATCCTCTCATCCTCTCTATCCTCTCATCCAGACCTGCAGCTCTCTATCCTCTCATCCTCTCTATCCTCTCATCCAGACCTACAGCTCTCTATCCTCTCATCCAGACCTGCAGCTCTCTATCCTCTCATCCAGACCTGCAGCTCTCTATTCTCTCATACTCTCTATCCTCTCATCCTCTCTATCCTCTCATCCTCTCTATCCTCTCATCCAGACCTGCGGCTCTCTATCCTCTCATCCTCTCTATCCTCTCATCCTCTCATCCAGACCTACAGCTCTCTATCCTCTCATCCAGACCTGCAGCTCTCTATCCTCTCATCCAGACCTGCAGCTCTGTATCCTCTCATCCAGACCTGCAGCTCTCTATCCTCTCATCCAGACCTGCAGCTCTCTATCCTCTCATCCAGACCTGCAGCTCTCTATCCTCTCATCCAGACCTGCGGCTCTCTATCCTCTCATCCAGACCTGCAGCTCTATATCCTCTCACCCAGACCTGCAGCTCTCTATCCTCTCATCCAGACCTGCAGCTCTCTATCCTCTCATCCAGACCTGCAGCTCTCTATCATCTCATCCAGACCTGCAGCTCTCTATCCTCTCATCCAGACCTGCAGCTCTCTATCCTCTCATCCTCTCTATCCTCTCATCCTCTCTATCCTCTCATCCTCTCTATCCTCTCATCCAGACCTGCGGCTCTCTATCCTCTCATCCTCTCTATCCTCTCATCCAGACATGCAGCTCTCTATCCTCTCATCCAGACCTGCAGCTCTCTATCCTCTCATCCTCTCTATCCTCTCATCCAGACTTGCGGCTCTCTATCCTCTCATCCTCTCTATCCTCTCATCCAGACCTGCAGCTCTCTATCCTCTCATCCAGACCTGCAGCTCTCTATCCTCTCATCCACTCTATCCTCTCATCCAGACCTGCAGCTCTCTATCCTCTCATCCTCTCTATCCTCTCATCCAGACCTGCAGCTCTCTATCCTCTCATCCAGACCTGCAGCTCTCTATCCTCTCATCCAGACCTGCGGCTCTCTATCCTCTAATCCTCTCTATCCTCTCATCCAGACCTGCGGCTCTCTATCCTCTCATCCTCTCTATCCTCTCATCCAGACATGCAGCTCTCTATCCTCTCATCCTCTCTATCCTCTCATCCAGACCTGCAGCTCTATATCCTCTCATCCTCTCTATCCTCTCATCCAGACCTGCAGCTCTCTATCCTCTCATCCTCTCTTTCCTCTCATCCAGACCTGCAGCTCTCTATCCTCTCATCCAGACCTGCGGCTCTCTATCCTCTCATCCTCTCTATCCTCTCATCCAGACCTGCAGCTCTCTATCCTCTCATCCTCTCTATCCTCTCATCCAGACCTGCAGCTCTCTATCCTCTGATCCTCTCTATCCTCTCATCCAGACCTGCAGCTCTCTATCCTCTCATCCTCTCTATCCTCTCATCCAGACCTGCTGCTCTCTATCCTCTCATCCTCTCTATCCTCTTATCCAGAACTACAGCTCTCTATCCTCTCATCCAGACCTGCAGCTCTCTATCCTCTCATCCAGACCTGCAGCTCTCTATCCTCTCATCCAGACCTGCAGCTCTCTATCCTCTCATCCAGACCTGCAGCTCTCTATCCTCTCATCCAGACCTGCAGCTCTCTATCCTCTCATCCAGACCTGCAGCTCTCTATCCTCTCATCCAGACCTGCAGCTCTATATCCTCTCATCCAGACCTGCAGCTCTCTATCCTCTCATCCAGACCTGCAGCTCTCTATCCTCTCATCCAGACCTGCAGCTCTCTATCCTCTCATCCAGACCTGCAGCTCTCTATCCTCTCATCCAGACCTGCAGCTCTCTATCCTCTCATCCAGACCTGCAGCTCTCTATCCTCTCATCCAGACCTGCAGCTCTCTATCCTCTCATCCAGACCTGCAGCTCTCTATCCTCTCATCCAGACCTGCAGCTCTATATCCTCTCATCCAGACCTGCAGCTCTCTATCCTCTCATCCTCTCTATCCTCTCATCCTCTCTATCCTCTCATCCAGACCTGCAGCTCTCTATCCTCTCATCCAGACCTGCAGCTCTCTATCCTCTCATCCAGACCTGCAGCTCTCTATCCTCTCATCCTCTATATCCTCTCATCCAGACCTGCAGCTCTCTATCCTCTCATCCAGACCTGCAGCTCTCTATCCTCTCATCCAGACCTGCGGCTCTCTATCCTCTCATCCTCTCTATCCTCTCATCCTATTTATCCTCTCATCCTCTCTATCCTCTCATCCAGACCTTCAGCTCTCTATCCTCTCATCCAGACCTGCAGCTCTCTATCCTCTCATCCAGACCTGCAGCTCTCTATTCTCTCATCCTCTCTATCCTCTCATCCTCTCTATCCTCTCATCCTCTCTATCCTCTCATCCAGACCTGCGGCTCTCTATCCTCTCATCCTCTCTATCCTCTCATCCTCTCATCCAGACCTACAGCTCTCTATCCTCTCATCCAGACCTGCAGCTCTCTATCCTCTCATCCAGACCTGCAGCTCTGTATCCTCTCATCCAGACCTGCAGCTCTCTATCCTCTCATCCAGACCTGCAGCTCTCTATCCTCTCATCCAGACCTGCAGCTCTCTATCCTCTCATCCAGACCTGCGGCTCTCTATCCTCTCATCCAGACATGCAGCTCTATATCCTCTCACCCAGACCTGCAGCTCTCTATCCTCTCATCCAGACCTGCAGCTCTCTATCCTCTCATCCAGACCTGCAGCTCTCTATCATCTCATCCAGACCTGCAGCTCTCTATCCTCTCATCCAGACCTGCAGCTCTCTATCCTCTCATCCTCTCTATCCTTTCATCCTCTCTATCCTCTCATCCTCTCTATCCTCTCATCCAGACCTGCGGCTCTCTATCCTCTCATCCTCTCTATCCTCTCATCCAGACATGCAGCTCTCTATCCTCTCATCCAGACCTGCAGCTCTCTATCCTCTCATCCTCTCTATCCTCTCATCCAGACTTGCGGCTCTCTATCCTCTCATCCTCTCTATCCTCTCATCCAGACCTGCAGCTCTCTATCCTCTCATCCAGACCTGCAGCTCTCTATCCTCTCATCCACTCTATCCTCTCATCCAGACCTGCAGCTCTCTATCCTCTCATCCTCTCTATCCTCTCATCCAGACCTGCAGCTCTCTATCCTCTCATCCAGACCTGCAGCTCTCTATCCTCTCATCCAGACCTGCAGCTCTCTATCCTCTCATCCAGACCTGCGGCTCTCTATCCTCTCATCCTCTCTATCCTCTCATCCAGACCTGCGGCTCTCTATCCTCTCATCCTCTCTATCCTCTCATCCAGACATGCAGCTCTCTATCCTCTCATCCTCTCTATCCTCTCATCCAGACCTGCAGCTCTATATCCTCTCATCCTCTCTATCCTCTCATCCAGACCTGCAGCTCTCTAGCCTCTCATCCTCTCTTTCCTCTCATCCAGACCTGCAGCTCTCTATCCTCTCATCCAGACCTGCGGCTCTCTATCCTCTCATCCTCTCTATCCTCTCATCCAGACCTGCAGCTCTCTATCCTCTCATCCTCTCTATCCTCTCATCCAGACCTGCAGCTCTCTATCCTCTGATCCTCTCTATCCTCTCATCCAGACCTGCAGCTCTCTATCCTCTCATCCTCTCTATCCTCTCATCCAGACCTGCTGCTCTCTATCCTCTCATCCTCTCTATCCTCTTATCCAGAACTACAGCTCTCTATCCTCTCATCCAGACCTGCAGCTCTCTATCCTCTCATCCAGACCTGCAGCTCTCTATCCTCTCATCCAGACCTGCAGCTCTCTATCCTCTCATCCAGACCTGCAGCTCTCTATCCTCTCATCCAGACCTGCAGCTCTCTATCCTCTCATCCAGACCTGCAGCTCTCTATCCTCTCATCCAGACCTGCAGCTCTATATCCTCTCACCCAGACCTGCAGCTCTCTATCCTCTCATCCAGACCTGCAGCTCTCTATCCTCTCATCCAGACCTGCAGCTCTCTATCCTCTCATCCAGACCTGCAGCTCTCTATCCTCTCATCCAGACCTGCAGCTCTCTATCCTCTCATCCAGACCTGCAGCTCTCTATCCTCTCATCCAGACCTGCAGCTCTCTATCCTCTCATCCAGACCTGCAGCTCTCTATCCTCTCATCCAGACCTGCAGCTCTATATCCTCTCATCCAGACCTGCAGCTCTCTATCCTCTCATCCTCTCTATCCTCTCATCCTCTCTATCCTCTCATCCAGACCTGCAGCTCTCTATCCTCTCATCCAGACCTGCAGCTCTCTATCCTCTCATCCAGACCTGCAGCTCTCTATCCTCTCATCCTCTATATCCTCTCATCCAGACCTGCAGCTCTCTATCCTCTCATCCAGACCTGCAGCTCTCTATCCTCTCATCCAGACCTGCGGCTCTCTATCCTCTCATCCTCTCTATCCTCTCATCCTCTCTATCCTCTCATCCAGACCTTCAGCTCTCTATCCTCTCATCCAGACCTGCAGCTCTCTATCCTCTCATCCTCTCTATCCTCTCATCCAGACCTGCAGCTCTCTATCCTCTCATCCAGACCTGCGGCTCTCTATCCTCTCATCCTCTCTATCCTCTCATCCAGACCTGCAGCATTCTATCCTCTCATACAGACCTGCAGCTCTCTATCCTCTCATCCAGACCTGCAGCTCTCTATCCTCTCATCCAGACCTGCAGCTCTCTATCCTCTCATCCAGACCTGCAGCTCTCTATCCTCTCATCCAGACCTGCGGCTCTCTATCCTCTCATCCTCTCTATCCTCTCATCCAGACCTGCAGCTCTCTATCCTCTCATCCAGACCTGCAGCTCTCTATCCTCTCATCCTCTCTATCCTCTCATCCAGACCTGCAGCTCTCTATCCTCTCATCCTCTCTATCCTCTCATACAGACCTGCAGCTCTCTATCCTCTCATCCTCTCTATCCTCTCTTCCTCTCTATCCTCTCATCCTCTATATCCTCTCATCCAGACCTGCAGCTCTCTATCCTCTCATCCTCTCTATCCTCTCACCAGACCTGCAGCTCTCTATCCTCTCATCCAGACCTGCGGCTCTCTATCCTCTCATCCTCTCTATCCTCTCATCCTCTCTATCCTCTCATCCAGAACTGCAGCTCTCTATCCTCTCATCCAGACCTGCAGCTCTCTATCCTCTCATCCTCTCTATCCTCTCATCCAGACCTGCAGCTCTCTATCCTCTCATCCTCTCTATCCTCTCATCCAGACCTGCAACTCTCTATCCTCTCATCCTCTCTATCCTCTCATCCAGACCTGCAGCTCTCTATCCTCTCATCCTCTCTATCCTCTTATCCAGACCTGCAGCTCTCTATCCTCTCATCCAGACCTGCAGCTCTCTATCCTCTCATCCAGACCTGCAGCTCTCTATCCTCTCATCCAGACCTTCGGCTCTCTATCCTCTCATCCAGACCTGCAGCTCTCTATCCTCTCATCCAGACCTGCAGCTCTCTATCCTCTCATCCTCTCTATCCTCTCATCCAGACCTGCAGCTGTCCATCCTCTCATCCAGACCTGCGGCTCTCTATCCTCTCATCCTCACTATCCTCTCATCCAGAACTGCAGCTCTCTATCCTCTCATCCAGACCTGCAGCTCTCTATCCTCTCATCCTCTCTATCCTCTCATCCAGACCTGCAGCTCTCTATCCTCTCATCCAAACCTGCAGCTCTCTATCCTCTCATCCTCTCTATCCTCTCATCCAGACCTGCAGCTCTCTATCCTCTCATCCAGACCTGCAGCTCTCTATCCTCTCATCCAGACCTGCAGCTCTCTATCCTCTCATCCAGACCTGCGGCTCTCTATCCTCTCATCCTCTCTATCCTCTCATCCTCTCTATCCTCTCATCCTCTCTATCCTCTCATCCAGACCTTCAGCTCTCTATCCTCTCATCCAGACCTGCAGCTCTCTATCCTCTCATCCTCTCTATCCTCTCATCCAGACCTGCATCTCTCTATCCTCTCATCCAGACCTGCAGCTCTCTATCCTCTCATCCTCTCTATCCTCTCATCCAGACCTGCAGCATTCTATCCTCTCATACAGACCTGCAGCTCTCTATCCTCTCATCCAGACCTGCAGCTCTCTATCCTCTCATCCAGACCTGCAGCTCTCTATCCTCTCATCCAGACCTGCAGCTCTCTATCCTCTCATCCAGACCTGCGGCTCTCTATCCTCTCATCCTCTCTATCCTCTCATCCAGACCTGCAGCTCTCTATCCTCTCATCCAGACCTGCAGCTCTCTATCCTCTCATCCTCTCTATCCTCTCATCCAGACCTGCAGCTCTCTATCCTCTCATCCTCTCTATCCTCTCATCCAGACCTGCAGCTCTCTATCCTCTCATCCTCTCTATCCTCTCTTCCTCTCTATCCTCTCATCCTCTATATCCTCTCATCCAGACCTGCAGCTCTCTATCCTCTCATCCTCTCTATCCTCTCACCAGACCTGCAGCTCTCTATCCTCTCATCCAGACCTGCGTCTCTCTATCCTCTCATCCTCTCTATCCTCTCATCCTCTCTATCCTCTCATCCAGAACTGCAGCTCTCTATCCTCTCATCCAGACCTGCAGCTCTCTATCCTCTCATCCTCTCTATCCTCTCATCCAGACGTGCAGCTCTATATCCTCTCATCCTCTCTATCCTCTCATCCAGACCTGCAACTCTCTATCCTCTCATCCTCTCTATCCTCTCATCCAGACCTGCAGCTCTCTATGCTCTCATCCAGACCTGCAGCTCTCTATCCTCTCATCCTCTCTATCCTCTTATCCAGACCTGCAGCTCTCTATCCTCTCATCCAGACCTGCAGCTCTCTATCCTCTCATCCAGACCTGCAGCTCTCTATCCTCTCATCCAGACCTGCAGCTCTCTATCCTCTCATCCTCTCTATCCTCTCATCCTCTCTATCCTCTCATCCTCTCTCTCCTCTCATCCTCTCTATCCTCTCATCCAGACCTGCAGCTCTCTATCCTCTCATCCAGACCTGCAGCTCTCTATCCTCTCATCCAGACCTGCAGCTCTCTATCCTCTCATCCAGACCTGCAGCTCTCTATCCTCTCATCCAGACCTGCAGCTCTCTATCCTCTCATCCTCTCTATCCTCTCATCCAGACCTGCAGCTCTCTATCCTCTCTATCCTCTCATCCTCTCTATCCTCTCATCCAGACCTGCAGCTCTCTATCCCCTCATCCTCTCTATCCTCTCATCCTCTCTATCCTCTCATCCAGACCTGCGGCTCGCTATCCTCTCATCCTCTCTATCCTCTCATCCAGACCTGCAGCTCTCTATCCTCTCATCCAGACCTGCAGCTCTCTATCCTCTCATCCAGACCTGCAGCTCTCTATCCTCTCATCCAGACCTGCAGCTCTTTATCCTCTCATCCTCTCTATCCTCTCATCCTCTCTATCCTCTCATCCAGACCTGCAGCTCTCTATCCTCTCATCCTCTCTATCCTCTCATCCTCTCTATCCTCTCATCCTCTCTATCCTCTCATCCAGACCTGCAGCTCTCTATCCTCTCATCCAGACCTGCGGCTCTCTATCCTCTCATCCTCTCTATCCTCTCATCCAGACCTGCAGCTCTCTATCCTCTCATCCTCTCTATCCTCTCATCCAGACCTGCAGCTCTCTATCCTCTCATCCTCTCTATCCTCTCATCCAGAGCTGCGGCTCTCTATCCTCTCATCCAGACATGCAGTTCTCTATCCTCTCATCCAGACCTGCGGCTCTCTATCCTCTCATCCAGACCTGCAGCTCTCTATCCTCTCATCCTCTCTATCCTCTCATCCAGACCTGCAGCTCTCTATCCTCTCATCCTCTCTATCCTCTCATCCAGACCTGCAGCTCTCTATCCTCTCATCCTCTCTATCCTCTCATCCAGACCTGCGGCTCTCTATCCTCTCATCCAGACCTGCAGCTCTATATCCTCTCATCCAGACCTGCAGCTCTCTATCCTCTCATCCTCTCTATCCTCTCATCCAGACCTGCAGCTCTCTATCCTCTCATCCTCTCTATCCTCTCATCCAGACCTGCGGATCTCTATCCTCTCATCCTCTCTATCCTCTCATCCAGACCTGCAGCTCTCTATCCTCTCATCCTCTCTATCCTCTCATCCAGACCTGCAGCTCTATATCCTCTCATCCAGACCTGCAGCTCTCTCTCCTCTCATCCTCTCTATCCTCTCATCCAGACCTGCGGCTCTCTATCCTCTCATCCTCTCTATCCTCTCATCCAGACCTGCAGCTCTCTATCCTCTCATCCTCTCTATCCTCTCATCCAGACCTGCAGCTCTCTATCCTCTCATCCTCTCTATCCTCTCATCCAGACCTGCAGCTCTCTATCCTCTCATCCTCTCTATCCTCTCATCCAGACCTGCAGCTCTCTATCCTCTCATCCTCTCTATCCTCTCATCCAGACCTGCAGCTCTCTATCCTCTCATCCAGACCTGCAGCTCTCTATCCTCTCATCCAGACCTGCAGCTCTCTATCCTCTCATCCTCTCTATCCTCTCATCCTCTCTATCCTCTCATCCAGACCTGCAGCTCTCTATCCTCTCATCCTCTCTATCCTCTCATCCTCTCTATCCTCTCATCCTCTCTATCCTCTCATCCAGACCTGCAGCTCTCTATCCTCTCATCCAGACCTGCGGCTCTCTATTCTCTCATCCTCTCTATCCTCTCATCCAGACCTGCAGCTCTCTATCCTCTCATCCTCTCTATCCTCTGATCCAGACCTGCAGCTCTCTATCCTCTCATCCTCTCTATCCTCTCATCCAGAGCTGCGGCTCTCTATCCTCTCATCCAGACATGCAGTTCTCTATCCTCTCATCCAGACCTGCGGCTCTCTATCCTCTCATCCAGACCTGCAGCTCTATATCCTCTCATCCAGACCTGCAGCTCTCTATCCTCTCATCCTCTCTATCCTCTCATCCAGACCTGCAGCTCTCTATCCTCTCATCCTCTCTATCCTCTCATCCAGACCTGCGGATCTCTATCCTCTCATCCTCTCTATCCTCTCATCCAGACCTGCAGCTCTCTATCCTCTCATCCTCTCTATCCTCTCATCCAGACCTGCAGCTCTATATCCTCTCATCCAGACCTGCAGCTCTCTCTCCTCTCATCCTCTCTATCCTCTCATCCAGACCTGCGGCTCTCTATCCTCTCATCCTCTCTATCCTCTCATCCAGACCTGCAGCTCTCTATCCTCTCATCCTCTCTATCCTCTCATCCAGACCTGCAGCTCTCTATCCTCTCATCCTCTCTATCCTCTCATCCAGACCTGCAGCTCTCTATCCTCTCATCCTCTCTATCCTCTCATCCAGACCTGCAGCTCTCTATCCTCTCATCCTCTCTATCCTCTCATCCAGACCTGCAGCTCTCTATCCTCTCATCCAGACCTGCAGCTCTCTATCCTCTCATCCAGACCTGCAGCTCTCTATCCTCTCATCCAGACCTGCAGCTCTCTATCCTCTCATCCAGACCTGCGGCTCTCTATCCTCTCATCCTCTCTATCCTCTCATCCTCTCTATCCTCTCATCTTCGCTATCCTCTCATCCAGACCTGCAGCTCTCTATCCTCTCATCCAGACCTGCAGCTCTCTATCCTCTCATCCTCTCTATCCTCTCATCCAGACCTGCAGCTCTCTATCCTCTCATCCAGACCTGCGGCTCTCTATCCTCTCATCCTCTCTATCCTCTCATCCAGACCTGCAGCTCTCTATCCTCTCATCCAGACCTGCAGCTCTCTATCCTCTCATCCTCTCTATCATCTCATCCAGACCTGCAGCTCTCTATCCTCTCATCCTCTCTATCCTCTCATCCAGACCTGCAACTCTCTATCCTCTCATCCTCTCTATCCTCTCATCCAGACCTGCAGCTCTCTATCCTCTCATCCAGACCTGCAGCTCTCTATCCTCTCATCCAGACCTTCGGCTCTCTATCCTCTCATCCAGACCTGCAGCTCTCTATCCTCTCATCCAGACCTGCGGCTCTCTATCGTCTCATCCAGACCTGCAGCTCTATATCCTCTCATCCAGACCTGCAGCTCTCTATCCTCTCATCCAGACCTGCAGCTCTCTATCCTCTCATCCTCTCTATCCTCTCATCCTCTCTATCCTCTCATCCTCTCTATCCTCTCATCCAGACCTGCAGCTCTCTATCCTCTCATCCTCTCTATCCTCTCATCCAGACCTACAGCTCTCTATCCTCTCATCCAGACCTGCAGCTCTCTATCCTCTCATCCAGACCTGCAGCTCTCTATTCTCTCATCCTCTCTGTCCTCTCATCCTCTCTATCCTCTCATCCTCTCTATCCTCTCATCCAGACCTGCGGCTCTCTATCCTCTCATCCTCTCTATCCTCTCATCCTCTCATCCAGACCTACAGCTCTCTATCCTCTCATCCAGACCTGCAGCTCTCTATCCTCTCATCCTCTCTATCCTCTCATCCTCTCTATCCTCTCATCCAGACCTGCAGCTCTCTATCCTCTCATCCAGACCTGCAGCTCTCTATCCTCTCATCCTCTCTATCCTCTCATCCAGACCTGCAGCTCTTTATCCTCTCATCCTCTCTATCCTCTCATCCTCTCTATCCTCTCATCCTCTCTATCCTCTCATCCAGACCTGCGGCTCTCTATCCTCTCATCCTCTCTATCCTCTTATCCAGACTTGCAGCTCTCTATCCTCTCATCCAGACCTGCAGCTCTCTATCCTCTCATCCTCTCTATCCTCTCATCCAGACCTGCGGCTCTCTATCCTCTCATCCTCTCTATCCTCTCATCCAGACCTGCAGCTCTCTATCCTCTCATCCAGACCTGCAGCTCTCTATCCTCTCATCCTCTCTATCCTCTCATCCAGACCTGCAGCTCTCTCTATCCTCTCATCCTCTCTATCCTCTCATCCAGACCTGCAGCTCTCTATCCTCTCATCCAGACCTGCAGCTCTCTATCCTCTCATCCTCTCTATCCTCTCATCCAGACCTTCAGCTCTCTATTCTCTCATCCTCTCTTTCCTCTCATCCAGACCTGCAGCTCTCTATCCTCTCATTCAGACCTGCGGCTCTCTATCCTCTCATCCTCTCTATCCTCTCATCCAGACCTGCAGCTCTCTATCCTCTCATCCTCTCTATCCTCTCATCCAGACCTGCAGCTCTCTATCCTCTGATCCTCTCTATCTTCTCATCCAGACCTGCAGCTCTCGATCCTCTCATCCTCTCTATCCTCTCATCCAGACCTGCTGCTCTCTATCCTCTCATCCTCTCTATCCTCTCATCCAGAACTACAGCTCTCTATCCTCTCACCCAGACCTGCAGCTCTCTATCCTCTCATCCAGACCTGCAGCTCTCTATCCTCTCATCCAGACCTGCAGCTCTCTATCCTCTCATCCAGACCTGCAGCTCTCTATCCTCTCATCCAGACCTGCAGCTCTCTATCCTCTCATCCAGACCTGCAGCTCTCTATCCTCTCATCCAGACCTGCAGCTCTCTATTCCCTCATCCTCTCTATCCTCTCATCCTCTCTTTCCTCTCATCCTCTCTATCCTCTCATCCAGACCTGCGGCTCTCTATCCTCTCATCCTCTCTATCCTCTCATCCTCTCATCCAGACCTACAGCTCTCTATCCTCTCATCCAGACCTGCAGCTCTCTATCCTCTCATCCAGACCTGCAGCTCTGTATCCTCTCATCCAGACCTGCAGCTCTCTATCCTCTCATCCAGACCTGCAGCTCTCTATCCTCTCATCCAGACCTGCAGCTCTCTATCCTCTCATCCAGACCTGCGGCTCTCTATCCTCTCATCCAGACCTGCAGCTCTATATCCTCTCACCCAGACCTGCAGCTCTCTATCCTCTCATCCAGACCTGCAGCTCTCTATCCTCTCATCCAGACCTGCAGCTCTCTATCATCTCATCCAGACCTGCAGCTCTCTATCCTCTCATCCAGACCTGCAGCTCTCTATCCTCTCATCCTCTCTATCCTCTCATCCTATCTATCCTCTCATCCTCTCTATCCTCTCATCCAGACCTGCAGCTCTCTATCCTCTCATCCTCTCTATCCTCTCATCCAGACCTGCGGCTCTCTATCTTCTCATCCTCTCTATCCTCTCATCCAGACCTGCAGCTCTCTATCCTCTCATCCAGACCTGCAGCTCTCTATCCTCTCATCCACTCTATCCTCTCATCCAGACCTGCAGCTCTCTATCCTCTCATCCTCTCTATCCTCTCATCCAGACCTGCAGCTCTCTATCCTCTCATCCAGACCTGCAGCTCTCTATCATCTCATCCAGACCTGCAGCTCTCTATCCTCTCATCCAGACCTGCAGCTCTCTATCCTCTCATCCTCTCTATCCTCTCATCCTCTCTATCCTCTCATCCTCTCTATCCTCTCATCCAGACCTGCGGTTCTCTATCCTCTCATCCTCTCTATCCTCTCATCCAGACATGCAGCTCTCTATCCTCTCATCCAGACCTGCAGCTCTCTATCCTCTCATCCTCTCTATCCTCTCATCCAGACCTGCGGCTCTCTATCTTCTCATCCTCTCTATCCTCTCATCCAGACCTGCAGCTCTCTATCCTCTCATCCAGACCTGCAGCTCTCTATCCTCTCATCCACTCTATCCTCTCATCCAGACCTGCAGCTCTCTATCCTCTCATCCTCTCTATCCTCTCATCCAGACCTGCAGCTCTCTATCCTCTCATCCAGACCTGCAGCTCTCTATCCTCTCATCCAGACCTGCAGCTCTCTATCCTCTCATCCAGACCTGCAGCTCTCTATCCTCTCATACAGACCTGCAGCTCTCTATCCTCTCATCCAGACCTGCAGCTCTATATCCTCTCATCCAGACCTGCAGCTCTCTATCCTCTCATCCAGACCTGCAGCTCTCTATCCTCTCATCCAGACCTGCAGCTCTCTATCCTCTCATCCAGACCTGCGGCTCTCTATCCTCTCATCCTCTCTATCCTCTCATCCTCTCCATCCTCTCATCCTCTCTATCCTCTCATCCAGACCTGCAGCTCTCTATCCTCTCATCCAGACCTGCAGCTCTCTATCCTCTCATCCTCACTATCCTCTCATCCTCTCTATCCTCTCATCCAGACCTGCGGCTCTCTATCCTCTCATCCTCTCTATCCTCTCATCCAGACCTGCAGCTCTCTATCCTCTCATCCAGACCTGCAGCTCTCTATCCTTACATCCAGACCTGCGGCTCTCTATCCTCTCATCCTCTCTATCCTCTCATCCAGACCTGATGCTCTCTTTCCTCTCATCCTCTCTATCCTCTCATCCAGACCTGCAGCTCTCTATCCTCTCATCCAGACCTGCAGCTCTCTGTCCTCTCATCCTCTCTATCCTCTCATCCTCTCTATCCTCTCATCCTCTCTATCCTCTCATCCAGACCTGCAGCTCTCTATCCTCTCATCCTCTCTATCCTCTCATCCAGACCTACAGCTCTAAATCCTCTCATCCAGACCTGCAGCTCTCTATCCTCTCATCCAGACCTGCAGCTCTCTATTCTCTCATCCTCTCTATCCTCTCATCCTCTCTATCCTCTCATCCTCTCTATCCTCTCATCCAGACCTGCGGCTCTCTATCCTCTCATCCTCTCTATCCTCTCATCCTCTCATCCAGACCTACAGCTCTCTATCCTCTCATCCAGACCTGCAGCTCTCTATCCTCACATCCAGACCTGCAGCTCTGTATCCTCTCATCCAGACCTGCAGCTCTCTATCCTCTCATCCAGACTTGCAGCTCTCTATCCTCTCATCCAGACCTGCAGCTCTCTATCCTCTCATCCAGACCTGCGGCTCTCTATCCTCTCATCCAGACCTGCAGCTCTATATCCTCTCACCCAGACCTGCAGCTCTCTATCCTCTCATCCAGACCTGCAGCTCTCTATCCTCTCATCCAGACCTGCAGCTCTCTATCATCTCATCCAGACCTGCAGCTCTCTATCCTCTCATCAAGACCTGCAGCTCTCTATCCTCTCATCCTCTCTATCCTCTCATCCTCTCTATCCTCTCATCCTCTCTATCCTCTCATCCAGACCTGCGGCTCTCTATCCTCTCATCCTCTCTATCCTCTCATCCAGACCTGCAGCTCTCTATCCTCTCATCCTCTCTATCCTCTCATCCAGACCTGCAGCTCTATATCCTCTCATCCTCTCTATCCTCTCATCCAGACCTGCAGCTCTCTATCCTCTCATCCTCTCTGTCCTCTCATCCAGACCTGCAGCTCTCTATCCTCTGATCCTCTCTATCCTCTCATCCAGACCTGCAGCTCTCTATCCTCTCATCCTCTCTATCCTCTCATCCAGACCTGCTGCTCTCTATCCTCTCATCCTCTCTATCCTCTCATCCAGAACTACAGCTCTCTATCCTCTCATCCAGACCTGCAGCTCTCTATCCTCTCATCCAGACCTGCAGCTCTCTATCCTCTCATCCAGACCTGCAGCTCTCTATCCTCTCATCCAGACCTGCAGCTGTCTATCCTCTCATCCAGACCTGCAGCTCTCTATCCTCTCATCCAGACCTGCAGCTCTCTATCCTCTCATCCAGACCTGCAGCTCTATATCCTCTCATCCAGACCTGCAGCTCTCTATCCTCTCATCCAGACCTGCAGCTCTCTATCCTCTCATCCAGACCTGCAGCTCTCTATCCTCTCATCCAGACCTGCGGCTCTCTATCCTCTCATCCTCTCTATCCTCTCATCCTCTCTATCCTCTCATCCTCTCTATCCTCTCATCCAGACCTGCAGCTCTCTATCCTCTCATCCAGACCTGCAGCTCTCTATCCTCTCATCCTCACTATCCTCTCATCCTCTCTATCCTCTCATCCAGACCTGCGGCTCTCTATCCTCTCATCCTCTCTATCCTCTCATCCAGACCTGCAGCTCTCTATCCTCTCATCCAGACCTGCAGCTCTCTATCCTTACATCCAGACCTGCAGCTCTCTATCCTCTCATCCTCTCTATCCTCTCATCCAGACCTGCGGCTCTCTTTCCTCTCATCCTCTCTATCCTCTCATCCAGACCTGCAGCTCTCTATCCTCTCATCCAGACCTGCAGCTCTCTATCCTCTCATCCTCTCTATCCTCTCATCCTCTCTATCCTCTCATCCTCTCTATCCTCTCATCCAGACCTGCAGCTCTCTATCCTCTCATCCTCTCTATCCTCTCATCCAGACCTACAGCTCTCTATCCTCTCATCCAGACCTGCAGCTCTCTATCCTCTCATCCAGACCTGCAGCTCTCTATTCTCTCATCCTCTCTATCCTCTCATCCTCTCTATCCTCTCATCCTCTCTATCCTCTCATCCAGACCTGCGGCTCTCTATCCTCTCATCCTCTCTATCCTCTCATCCTCTCATCCAGACCTACAGCTCTCTATCCTCTCATCCAGACCTGCAGCTCTCTATCCTCTCATCCAGACCTGCAGCTCTGTATCCTCTCATCCAGACCTGCAGCTCTCTATCCTCTCATCCAGACCTGCAGCTCTCTATCCTCTCATCCAGACCTGCAGCTCTCTATCCTCTCATCCAGACCTGCGGCTCTCTATCCTCTCATCCAGACCTGCAGCTCTATATCCTCTCACCCAGACCTGCAGCTCTCTATCCTCTCATCCAGACCTGCAGCTCTCTATCCTCTCATCCAGACCTGCAGCTCTCTATCCTTACATCCAGACCTGCAGCTCTCTATCCTCTCATCCTCTCTATCCTCTCATCCAGACCTGCGGCTCTCTTTCCTCTCATCCTCTCTATCCTCTCATCCAGACCTGCAGCTCTCTATCCTCTCATCCAGACCTGCAGCTCTCTATCCTCTCATCCTCTCTATCCTCTCATCCTCTCTATCCTCTCATCCTCTCTATCCTCTCATCCAGACCTGCAGCTCTCTATCCTCTCATCCTCTCTATCCTCTCATCCAGACCTACAGCTCTCTATCCTCTCATCCAGACCTGCAGCTCTCTATCCTCTCATCCAGACCTGCAGCTCTCTATTCTCTCATCCTCTCTATCCTCTCATCCTCTCTATCCTCTCATCCTCTCTATCCTCTCATCCAGACCTGCGGCTCTCTATCCTCTCATCCTCTCTATCCTCTCATCCTCTCATCCAGACCTACAGCTCTCTATCCTCTCATCCAGACCTGCAGCTCTCTATCCTCTCATCCAGACCTGCAGCTCTGTATCCTCTCATCCAGACCTGCAGCTCTTTATCCTCTCATCCAGACCTGCAGCTCTCTATCCTCTCATCCAGACCTGCAGCTCTCTATCCTCTCATCCAGACCTGCGGCTCTCTATCCTCTCATCCAGACCTGCAGCTCTATATCCTCTCACCCAGACCTGCAGCTCTCTATCCTCTCATCCAGACCTGCAGCTCTCTATCCTCTCATCCAGACCTGCAGCTCTCTATCATCTCATCCAGACCTGCAGCTCTCTATCCTCTCATCCAGACCTGCAGCTCTCTATCCTCTCATCCTCTCTATCCTCTCATCCTCTCTATCCTCTCATCCTCTCTATCCTCTCATCCAGACCTGCGGCTCTCTATCCTCTCATCCTCTCTATCCTCTCATCCAGACATGCAGCTCTCTATCCTCTCATCCAGACCTGCAGCTCTCTATCCTCTCATCCTCTCTATCCTCTCATCCAGACTTGCGGCTCTCTATCCTCTCATCCTCTCTATCCTCTCATCCAGACCTGCAGCTCTCTATCCTCTCATCCAGACCTGCAGCTCTCTATCCTCTCATCCACTCTATCCTCTCATCCAGACCTGCAGCTCTCTATCCTCTCATCCTCTCTATCCTCTCATCCAGACCTGCAGCTCTCTATCCTCTCATCCAGACCTGCAGCTCTCTATCCTCTCATCCAGACCTGCAGCTCTCTATCCTCTCATCCAGACCTGCGGCTCTCTATCCTCTAATCCTCTCTATCCTCTCATCCAGACCTGCGGCTCTCTATCCTCTCATCCTCTCTATCCTCTCATCCAGACATGCAGCTCTCTATCCTCTCATCCTCTCTATCCTCTCATCCAGACCTGCAGCTCTATATCCTCTCATCCTCTCTATCCTCTCATCCAGACCTGCAGCTCTCTATCCTCTCATCCTCTCTTTCCTCTCATCCAGACCTGCAGCTCTCTATCCTCTCATCCAGACCTGCGGCTCTCTATCCTCTCATCCTCTCTATCCTCTCATCCAGACCTGCAGCTCTCTATCCTCTCATCCTCTCTATCCTCTCATCCAGACCTGCAGCTCTTTATCCTCTGATCCTCTCTATCCTCTCATCCAGACCTGCAGCTCTCTATCCTCTCATCCTCTCTATCCTCTCATCCAGACCTGCTGCTCTCTATCCTCTCATCCTCTCTATCCTCTTATCCAGAACTACAGCTCTCTATCCTCTCATCCAGACCTGCAGCTCTCTATCCTCTCATCCAGACCTGCAGCTCTCTATCCTCTCATCCAGACCTGCAGCTCTCTATCCTCTCATCCAGACCTGCAGCTCTCTATCCTCTCATCCAGACCTGCAGCTCTCTATCCTCTCATCCAGACCTGCAGCTCTCTATCCTCTCATCCAGACCTGCAGCTCTATATCCTCTCATCCAGACCTGCAGCTCTCTATCCTCTCATCCAGACCTGCAGCTCTCTATCCTCTCATCCAGACCTGCAGCTCTCTATCCTCTCATCCAGACCTGCAGCTCTCTATCCTCTCATCCAGACCTGCAGCTCTCTATCCTCTCATCCAGACCTGCAGCTCTCTATCCTCTCATCCAGACCTGCAGCTCTCTATCCTCTCATCCAGACCTGCAGCTCTCTATCCTCTCATCCAGACCTGCAGCTCTATATCCTCTCATCCAGACCTGCAGCTCTCTATCCTCTCATCCTCTCTATCCTCTCATCCTCTCTATCCTCTCATCCAGACCTGCAGCTCTCTATCCTCTCATCCAGACCTGCAGCTCTCTATCCTCTCATCCAGACCTGCAGCTCTCTATCCTCTCATCCTCTATATCCTCTCATCCAGACCTGCAGCTCTCTATCCTCTCATCCAGACCTGCAGCTCTCTATCCTCTCATCCAGACCTGCGGCTCTCTATCCTCTCATCCTCTCTATCCTCTCATCCTATTTATCCTCTCATCCTCTCTATCCTCTCATCCAGACCTTCAGCTCTCTATCCTCTCATCCAGACCTGCAGCTCTCTATCCTCTCATCCAGACCTGCAGCTCTCTATTCTCTCATCCTCTCTATCCTCTCATCCTCTCTATCCTCTCATCCTCTCTATCCTCTCATCCAGACCTGCGGCTCTCTATCCTCTCATCCTCTCTATCCTCTCATCCTCTCATCCAGACCTACAGCTCTCTATCCTCTCATCCAGACCTGCAGCTCTCTATCCTCTCATCCAGACCTGCAGCTCTGTATCCTCTCATCCAGACCTGCAGCTCTCTATCCTCTCATCCAGACCTGCAGCTCTCTATCCTCTCATCCAGACCTGCAGCTCTCTATCCTCTCATCCAGACCTGCGGCTCTCTATCCTCTCATCCAGACCTGCAGCTCTATATCCTCTCACCCAGACCTGCAGCTCTCTATCCTCTCATCCAGACCTGCAGCTCTCTATCCTCTCATCCAGACCTGCAGCTCTCTATCATCTCATCCAGACCTGCAGCTCTCTATCCTCTCATCCAGACCTGCAGCTCTCTATCCTCTCATCCTCTCTATCCTCTCATCCTCTCTATCCTCTCATCCTCTCTATCCTCTCATCCAGACCTGCGGCTCTCTATCCTCTCATCCTCTCTATCCTCTCATCCAGACATGCAGCTCTCTATCCTCTCATCCAGACCTGCAGCTCTCTATCCTCTCATCCTCTCTATCCTCTCATCCAGACTTGCGGCTCTCTATCCTCTCATCCTCTCTATCCTCTCATCCAGACCTGCAGCTCTCTATCCTCTCATCCAGACCTGCAGCTCGCTATCCTCTCATCCACTCTATCCTCTCATCCAGACCTGCAGCTCTCTATCCTCTCATCCTCTCTATCCTCTCATCCAGACCTGCAGCTCTCTATCCTCTCATCCAGACCTGCAGCTCTCTATCCTCTCATCCAGACCTGCAGCTCTCTATCCTCTCATCCAGACCTGCGGCTCTCTATCCTCTCATCCTCTCTATCCTCTCATCCAGACCTGCGGCTCTCTATCCTCTCATCCTCTCTATCCTCTCATCCAGACATGCAGCTCTCTATCCTCTCATCCTCTCTATCCTCTCATCCAGACCTGCAGCTCTATATCCTCTCATCCTCTCTATCCTCTCATCCAGACCTGCAGCTCTCTATCCTCTCATCCTCTCTTTCCTCTCATCCAGACCTGCAGCTCTCTATCCTCTCATCCAGACCTGCGGCTCTCTATCCTCTCATCCTCTCTATCCTCTCATCCAGACCTGCAGCTCTCTATCCTCTCATCCTCTCTATCCTCTCATCCAGACCTGCAGCTCTCTATCCTCTGATCCTCTCTATCCTCTCATCCAGACCTGCAGCTCTCTATCCTCTCATCCTCTCTATCCTCTCATCCAGACCTGCTGCTCTCTATCCTCTCATCCTCTCTATCCTCTTATCCAGAACTACAGCTCTCTATCCTCTCATCCAGACCTGCAGCTCTCTATCCTCTCATCCAGACCTGCAGCTCTCTATCCTCTCATCCAGACCTGCAGCTCTCTATCCTCTCATCCAGACCTGCAGCTCTCTATCCTCTCATCCAGACCTGCAGCTCTCTATCCTCTCATCCAGACCTGCAGCTCTCTATCCTCTCATCCAGACCTGCAGCTCTATATCCTCTCACCCAGACCTGCAGCTCTCTATCCTCTCATCCAGACCTGCAGCTCTCTATCCTCTCATCCAGACCTGCAGCTCTCTATCCTCTCATCCAGACCTGCAGCTCTCTATCCTCTCATCCAGACCTGCAGCTCTCTATCCTCTCATCCAGACCTGCAGCTCTCTATCCTCTCATCCAGACCTGCAGCTCTCTATCCTCTCATCCAGACCTGCAGCTCTCTATCCTCTCATCCAGACCTGCAGCTCTCTATCCTCTCATCCAGACCTGCAGCTCTATATCCTCTCATCCAGACCTGCAGCTCTCTATCCTCTCATCCTCTCTATCCTCTCATCCTCTCTATCCTCTCATCCAGACCTGCAGCTCTCTATCCTCTCATCCAGACCTGCAGCTCTCTATCCTCTCATCCAGACCTGCAGCTCTCTATCCTCTCATCCTCTATATCCTCTCATCCAGACCTGCAGCTCTCTATCCTCTCATCCAGACCTGCAGCTCTCTATCCTCTCATCCAGACCTGCGGCTCTCTATCCTCTCATCCTCTCTATCCTCTCATCCTATTTATCCTCTCATCCTCTCTATCCTCTCATCCAGACCTGCAGCTCTCTATCCTCTCATCCTCTCTATCCTCTCATCCTCTCTATCCTCTCATCCTCTCTATCCTCTCATCCAGACCTGCGGCTCTCTATCCTCTCATCCTCTCTATCCTCTCATCCAGACATGCAGCTCTCTATCCTCTCATCCAGACCTGCAGCTCTCTATCCTCTCATCCTCTCTATCCTCTCATCCAGACTTGCGGCTCTCTATCCTCTCATCCTCTCTATCCTCTCATCCAGACCTGCAGCTCTCTATCCTCTCATCCAGACCTGCAGCTCGCTATCCTCTCATCCACTCTATCCTCTCATCCAGACCTGCAGCTCTCTATCCTCTCATCCTCTCTATCCTCTCATCCAGACCTGCAGCTCTCTATCCTCTCATCCAGACCTGCAGCTCTCTATCCTCTCATCCAGACCTGCAGCTCTCTATCCTCTCATCCAGACCTGCGGCTCTCTATCCTCTCATCCTCTCTATCCTCTCATCCAGACCTGCGGCTCTCTATCCTCTCATCCTCTCTATCCTCTCATCCAGACATGCAGCTCTCTATCCTCTCATCCTCTCTATCCTCTCATCCAGACCTGCAGCTCTATATCCTCTCATCCTCTCTATCCTCTCATCCAGACCTGCAGCTCTCTATCCTCTCATCCTCTCTTTCCTCTCATCCAGACCTGCAGCTCTCTATCCTCTCATCCAGACCTGCGGCTCTCTATCCTCTCATCCTCTCTATCCTCTCATCCAGACCTGCAGCTCTCTATCCTCTCATCCTCTCTATCCTCTCATCCAGACCTGCAGCTCTCTATCCTCTGATCCTCTCTATCCTCTCATCCAGACCTGCAGCTCTCTATCCTCTCATCCTCTCTATCCTCTCATCCAGACCTGCTGCTCTCTATCCTCTCATCCTCTCTATCCTCTTATCCAGAACTACAGCTCTCTATCCTCTCATCCAGACCTGCAGCTCTCTATCCTCTCATCCAGACCTGCAGCTCTCTATCCTCTCATCCAGACCTGCAGCTCTCTATCCTCTCATCCAGACCTGCAGCTCTCTATCCTCTCATCCAGACCTGCAGCTCTCTATCCTCTCATCCAGACCTGCAGCTCTCTATCCTCTCATCCAGACCTGCAGCTCTATATCCTCTCACCCAGACCTGCAGCTCTCTATCCTCTCATCCAGACCTGCAGCTCTCTATCCTCTCATCCAGACCTGCAGCTCTCTATCCTCTCATCCAGACCTGCAGCTCTCTATCCTCTCATCCAGACCTGCAGCTCTCTATCCTCTCATCCAGACCTGCAGCTCTCTATCCTCTCATCCAGACCTGCAGCTCTCTATCCTCTCATCCAGACCTGCAGCTCTCTATCCTCTCATCCAGACCTGCAGCTCTCTATCCTCTCATCCAGACCTGCAGCTCTATATCCTCTCATCCAGACCTGCAGCTCTCTATCCTCTCATCCTCTCTATCCTCTCATCCTCTCTATCCTCTCATCCAGACCTGCAGCTCTCTATCCTCTCATCCAGACCTGCAGCTCTCTATCCTCTCATCCAGACCTGCAGCTCTCTATCCTCTCATCCTCTATATCCTCTCATCCAGACCTGCAGCTCTCTATCCTCTCATCCAGACCTGCAGCTCTCTATCCTCTCATCCAGACCTGCGGCTCTCTATCCTCTCATCCTCTCTATCCTCTCATCCTATTTATCCTCTCATCCTCTCTATCCTCTCATCCAGACCTTCAGCTCTCTATCCTCTCATCCAGACCTGCAGCTCTCTATCCTCTCATCCTCTCTATCCTCTCATCCAGACCTGCAGCTCTCTATCCTCTCATCCAGACCTGCGGCTCTCTATCCTCTCTATCCTCTCATCCAGACCTGCAGCATTCTATCCTCTCATACAGACCTGCAGCTCTCTATCCTCTCATCCAGACCTGCAGCTCTCTATCCTCTCATCCAGACCTGCAGCTCTCTATCCTCTCATCCAGACCTGCAGCTCTCTATCCTCTCATCCAGACCTGCGGCTCTCTATCCTCTCATCCTCTCTATCCTCTCATCCAGACCTGCAGCTCTCTATCCTCTCATCCAGACCTGCAGCTCTCTATCCTCTCATCCTCTCTATCCTCTCATCCAGACCTGCAGCTCTCTATCCTCTCATCCTCTCTATCCTCTCATACAGACCTGCAGCTCTCTATCCTCTCATCCTCTCTATCCTCTCTTCCTCTCTATCCTCTCATCCTCTATATCCTCTCATCCAGACCTGCAGCTCTCTATCCTCTCATCCTCTCTATCCTCTCACCAGACCTGCAGCTCTCTATCCTCTCATCCAGACCTGCGGCTCTCTATCCTCTCATCCTCTCTATCCTCTCATCCTCTCTATCCTCTCATCCAGAACTGCAGCTCTCTATCCTCTCATCCAGACCTGCAGCTCTCTATCCTCTCATCCTCTCTATCCTCTCATCCAGACCTGCAGCTCTCTATCCTCTCATCCTCTCTATCCTCTCATCCAGACCTGCAACTCTCTATCCTCTCATCCTCTCTATCCTCTCATCCAGACCTGCAGCTCTCTATCCTCTCATCCTCTCTATCCTCTTATCCAGACCTGCAGCTCTCTATCCTCTCATCCAGACCTGCAGCTCTCTATCCTCTCATCCAGACCTGCAGCTCTCTATCCTCTCATCCAGACCTTCGGCTCTCTATCCTCTCATCCAGACCTGCAGCTCTCTATCCTCTCATCCAGACCTGCAGCTCTCTATCCTCTCATCCTCTCTATCCTCTCATCCAGACCTGCAGCTGTCCATCCTCTCATCCAGACCTGCGGCTCTCTATCCTCTCATCCTCACTATCCTCTCATCCAGAACTGCAGCTCTCTATCCTCTCATCCAGACCTGCAGCTCTCTATCCTCTCATCCTCTCTATCCTCTCATCCATACCTGCAGCTCTCTATCCTCTCATCCAAACCTGCAGCTCTCTATCCTCTCATCCTCTCTATCCTCTCATCCAGACCTGCAGCTCTCTATCCTCTCATCCAGACCTGCAGCTCTCTATCCTCTCATCCAGACCTGCAGCTCTCTATCCTCTCATCCAGACCTGCGGCTCTCTATCCTCTCATCCTCTCTATCCTCTCATCCTCTCTATCCTCTCATCCTCTCTATCCTCTCATCCAGACCTTCAGCTCTCTATCCTCTCATCCAGACCTGCAGCTCTCTATCCTCTCATCCTCTCTATCCTCTCATCCAGACCTGCATCTCTCTATCCTCTCATCCAGACCTGCAGCTCTCTATCCTCTCATCCTCTCTATCCTCTCATCCAGACCTGCAGCATTCTATCCTCTCATACAGACCTGCAGCTCTCTATCCTCTCATCCAGACCTGCAGCTCTCTATCCTCTCATCCAGACCTGCAGCTCTCTATCCTCTCATCCAGACCTGCAGCTCTCTATCCTCTCATCCAGACCTGCGGCTCTCTATCCTCTCATCCTCTCTATCCTCTCATCCAGACCTGCAGCTCTCTATCCTCTCATCCAGACCTGCAGCTCTCTATCCTCTCATCCTCTCTATCCTCTCATCCAGACCTGCAGCTCTCTATCCTCTCATCCTCTCTATCCTCTCATCCAGACCTGCAGCTCTCTATCCTCTCATCCTCTCTATCCTCTCTTCCTCTCTATCCTCTCATCCTCTATATCCTCTCATCCAGACCTGCAGCTCTCTATCCTCTCATCCTCTCTATCCTCTCACCAGACCTGCAGCTCTCTATCCTCTCATCCAGACCTGCGTCTCTCTATCCTCTCATCCTCTCTATCCTCTCATCCTCTCTATCCTCTCATCCAGAACTGCAGCTCTCTATCCTCTCATCCAGACCTGCAGCTCTCTATCCTCTCATCCTCTCTATCCTCTCATCCAGACGTGCAGCTCTCTATCCTCTCATCCTCTCTATCCTCTCATCCAGACCTGCAACTCTCTATCCTCTCATCCTCTCTATCCTCTCATCCAGACCTGCAGCTCTCTATGCTCTCATCCAGACCTGCATCTCTCTATCCTCTCATCCTCTCTATCCTCTTATCCAGACCTGCAGCTCTCTATCCTCTCATCCAGACCTGCAGCTCTCTATCCTCTCATCCAGACCTGCAGCTCTCTATCCGCTCATCCAGACCTTCGGCTCTCTATCCTCTCATCCAGACCTGCAGCTCTCTATCCTCTCATCCAGACCTGCAGCTCTCTATCCTCTCATCCTCTCTATCCTCTCATCCAGACCTGCAGCTCTCCATCCTCTCATCCAGACCTGCGGCTCTCTATCCTCTCATCCTCACTATCCTCTCATCCAGAACTGCAGCTCTCTATCCTCTCATCCAGACCTGCAGCTCTCTATCCTCTCATCCTCTCTATCCTCTCATCCAGACCTGCAGCTCTCTATCCTCTCATCCTCTCTATCCTCTCATCCAGACCTGCAGCTCTCTATCCTCTCATCCTCTCTATTCTCTCATCCAGACCTGCAACTCTCTATCCTCTCATCCTCTCTATCCTCTCATCCAGACCTGCAGCTCTCTATCCTCTCATCCAATCCTGCAGCTCTCTATCCTCTCATCCTCTCTATCCTCTCATCCAGACCTGCAGCTCTCTATCCTCTCATCCAGACCTGCAGCTCTCTATCCTCTCATCCTCTCTATCCTCTCATCCAGAAATGCAGCTCTCTATCCTCTCATCCAGACCTGCAGCTCTCTATCCTCTCATCCTCTCTATCCTCTCATCCAGACCTGCAGCTCTCTATCCTCTCATCCTCTCTATTCTCTCATCCAGACCTGCAACTCTCTATCCTCTCATCCTCTCTATCCTCTCATCCAGACCTGCAGCTCTCTATCATCTCATCCAGACCTGCAGCTCTCTATCCTCTCATCCTCTCTATCCTCTCATCCAGACCTGCAGCTCTCTATCCTCTCATCCAGACCTGCAGCTCTCTATCCTCTCATCCAGACCTTCGGCTCTCTATCCTCTCATCCAGACCTGCAGCTCTCTATCCTCTCATCCAGACCTGCGGCTCTCTATCCTCTCATCCAGACCTGCAGCTCTATATCCTCTAATCCAGACCTGCAGCTCTCTATCCTCTCATCCAGACCTACAGCTCTCTATCCTCTCATCCAGACCTGCAGCTCTCTATCCTCTCATCCTCTCTATCCTCTCATCCAGACCTGCGGCTCTCTATCCTCTCATCCTCTCTATCCTCTCATCCAGACCTGCAGCTCTCTATCCTCTCATCCAGACCTGCAGCTCTCTATCCTCCCATCCTCTCTATCCTCTCATCCAGACCTGCAGCTGTCTATCCTCTCATCCTCTCTATCCTCTCATCAGACCTGCAGCTCTCTATCCTCTCATCCAGACCTGCGGCTCTCTATCCTCTCATCCTCTCTATCCTCTCATCCAGAATGCGGCTCTCTAACCTCTCATCCTCTCTATCCTCTCATCCAGACCTGCAGCTCTCTATCCTCTCATCCTCTCTATCCTCTCATCCAGACCTGCAGCTCTCTATCCTCTAATCCTCTCTATCCTCTCATCCAGACCTGCAGCTCTCTATCCTCTCATCCTCTCTATCCTCTCATCCAGACCTGCAGCTCTCTATCCTCTCATCCAGACCTGCGGCTCTCTATCCTCTCATCCTCTCTATCCTCTCATCCAGACCTGCAGCTCTCTATCCTCTCATCCTCTCTATCCTCTCATCCAGACCTGCGGTTCTCTATCCTCTCATCCTCTCTATCCTCTCATCCTCTCTATCCTCTCATCCAGACCTACAGCTCTCTATCCTCTCATCCAGACCTGCAGCTCTCTATCCTCTCATCCAGACCTGCAGCTCTGTATCCTCTCATCCAGACCTGCAGCTCTCTATCCTCTCATCCAGACCTGCAGCTCTCTATCCTCTCATCCAGACCTGCGGCTCTCTATCCTCTCATCCTCTCTATCCTCTCATCCAGACCTGCGGCTCTCTATCCTCTCATCCTCTCTATCCTCTCATCCAGACATGCAGCTCTCTATCCTCTCATCCTCTCTATCCTCTCATCCAGACCTGCAGCTCTCTATCCTCTAATCCTCTCTATCCTCTCATCCAGATCTGCAGCTCTCTATTCCCTCATCCTCTCTATCCTCTCATCCAGACCTGCGGCTCTCTATCCTCTCATCCAGACCTGCAGCTCTCTATCCTCTCATCCAGACCTGCAGCTCTCTATCCTCTCATCCAGACCTTCGGCTCTCTATCCTCTCATCCAGACCTGCAGCTCTCTATCCTCTCATCCAGACCTGCGGCTCTCTATCCTCTCATCCAGACCTGCAGCTCTATATCCTCTAATCCAGACCTGCAGCTCTCTATCCTCTCATCCAGACCTGCAGCTCTCTATCCTCTCATCCAGACCTGCAGCTCTCTATCCTCTCATCCTCTCTATCCTCTCATCCAGACCTGCGGCTCTCTATCCTCTCATCCTCTCTATCCTCTCATCCAGACCTGCAGCTCTCTATCCTCTCATCCAGACCTGCAGCTCTCTATCCTCCCATCCTCTCTATCCTCTCATCCAGACCTGCAGCTGTCTATCCTCTCATCCTCTCTATCCTCTCATCCAGACCTGCAGCTCTCTATCCTCTCATCCAGACCTGCGGCTCTCTATCCTCTCATCCTCTCTATCCTCTCATCCAGACCTGCGGCTCTCTATCCTCTCATCCTCTCTATCCTCTCATCCAGACCTGCAGCTCTCTATCCTCTCATCCTCTCTATCCTCTCATCCAGACCTGCAGCTCTCTATCCTCTAATCCTCTCTATCCTCTCATCCAGACCTGCAGCTCTCTATCCTCTCATCCTCTCTTTCCTCTCATCCAGACCTGCAGCTCTCTATCCTCTCATCCAGACCTGCGGCTCTCTATCCTCTCATCCTCTCTATCCTCTCATCCAGACCTGCAGCTCTCTATCCTCTCATCCTCTCTATACTCTCATCCAGACCTGCAGCTCTCTATCCTCTCATCCTCTCTATCCTCTCATCCAGACCTGCGGCTCTCTATCCTCTCATCCTCTCTATCCTCTCATCCAGACCTACAGCTCTCTATCCTCTCATCCAGACCTGCAGCTCTCTATCCTCTCATCCAGACCTGCAGCTCTGTATCCTCTCATCCAGACCTGCAGCTCTCTATCCTCTCATCCAGACCTGCAGCTCTCTATCCTCTCATCCAGACCTGCGGCTCTCTATCCTCTCATCCTCTCTATCCTCTCTTCCAGACCTGCAGCTCTCTATCCTCTCATCCTCTCTATCCTCTCATCCAGACCTGCAGCTCTCTATCCTCTAATCCTCTCTATCCTCTCATCCAGATCTGCAGCTCTCTATCCTCTCATCCTCTCTATCCTCTCATCCAGACCTGCGGCTCTCTATCCTCTCATCCAGACCTGCAGCTCTCTATCGTCTCATCCAGACCTGCGGCTCTCTATCCTCTCATCCTCTCTATCCTCTCATCCTCTCTATCCTCTCATCCTCTCTATCCTCTCATCCAGACCTGCAGCTCTCTATCCTCTCATCCAGACCTGCAGCTCTCTATCCTCTCATCCTCACTATCCTCTCATCCTCTCTATCCTCTCATCCAGACCTGCGGCTCTCTATCCTCTCATCCTCTCTATCCTCTCATCCAGACCTGCAGCTCTCTATCCTCTCATCCAGACCTGCAGCTCTCTATCCTTACATCCAGACCTGCGGCTCTCTATCCTCTCATCCTCTCTATCCTCTCATCCAGACCTGCGGCTCTCTTTCCTCTCATCCTCTCTATCCTCTCATCCAGACCTGCAGCTCTCTATCCTCTCATCCAGACCTGCAGCTCTCTATCCTCTCATCCTCTCTATCCTCTCATCCTCTCTATCCTCTCATCCTCTCTATCCTCTCATCCAGACCTGCAGCTCTCTATCCTCTCATCCTCTCTATCCTCTCATCCAGACCTACAGCTCTCTATCCTCTCATCCAGACCTGCAGCTCTCTATCCTCTCATCCAGACCTGCAGCTCTCTATTCTCTCATCCTCTCTATCCTCTCATCCTCTCTATCCTCTCATCCTCTCTATCCTCTCATCCAGACCTGCGGCTCTCTATCCTCTCATCCTCTCTATCCTCTCATCCTCTCATCCAGACCTACAGCTCTCTATCCTCTCATCCAGACCTGCAGCTCTCTATCCTCTCATCCAGACCTGCAGCTCTGTATCCTCTCATCCAGACCTGCAGCTCTCTATCCTCTCATCCAGACCTGCAGCTCTCTATCCTCTCATCCAGACCTGCAGCTCTCTATCCTCTCATCCAGACCTGCGGCTCTCTATCCTCTCATCCAGACCTGCAGCTCTATATCCTCTCACCCAGACCTGCAGCTCTCTATCCTCTCATCCAGACCTGCAGCTCTCTATCCTCTCATCCAGACCTGCAGCTCTCTATCATCTCATCCAGACCTGCAGCTCTCTATCCTCTCATCCAGACCTGCATCTCTCTATCCTCTCATCCTCTCTATCCTCTCATCCTCTCTATCCTCTCATCCTCTCTATCCTCTCATCCAGACCTGCGGCTCTCTATCCTCTCATCCTCTCTATCCTCTCATCCAGACATGCAGCTCTCTATCCTCTCATCCAGACCTGCAGCTCTCTATCCTCTCATCCTCTCTATCCTCTCATCCAGACTTGCGGCTCTCTATCCTCTCATCCTCTCTATCCTCTCATCCAGACCTGCAGCTCTCTATCCTCTCATCCAGACCTGCAGCTCTCTATCCTCTCATCCACTCTATCCTCTCATCCAGACCTGCAGCTCTCTATCCTCTCATCCTCTCTATCCTCTCATCCAGACCTGCAGCTCTCTATCCTCTCATCCAGACCTGCAGCTCTCTATCCTCTCATCCAGACCTGCAGCTCTCTATCCTCTCATCCAGACCTGCGGCTCTCTATCCTCTCATCCTCTCTATCCTCTCATCCAGACCTGCGGCTCTCTATCCTCTCATCCTCTCTATCCTCTCATCCAGACATGCAGCTCTCTATCCTCTCATCCTCACTATCCTCTCATCCAGATCTGCAGCTCTATATCCTCTCATCCTCTCTATCCTCTCATCCAGACCTGCAGCTCTCTATCCTCTCATCCTCTCTTTCCTCTCATCCAGACCTGCAGCTCTCTATCCTCTCATCCAGACCTGCGGCTCTCTATCCTCTCATCCTCTCTATCCTCTCATCCAGACCTGCAGCTCTCTATCCTCTCATCCTCTCTATCCTCTCATCCAGACCTGCAGCTCTCTATCCTCTGATCCTCTCATCCTCTCATCCAGACCTGCAGCTCTCTATCCTCTCATCCTCTCTATCCTCTCATCCAGACCTGCTGCTCTCTATCCTCTCATCCTCTCTATCCTCTTATCCAGAACTACAGCTCTCTATCCTCTCATCCAGACCTGCAGCTCTCTATCCTCTCATCCAGACCTGCAGCTCTCTATCCTCTCATCCAGACCTGCAGCTCTCTATCCTCTCATCCAGACCTGCAGCTCTCTATCCTCTCATCCAGACCTGCAGCTCTCTATCCTCTCATCCAGACCTGCAGCTCTCTATCCTCTCATCCAGACCTGCAGCTCTATATCCTCTCATCCAGACCTGCAGCTCTCTATCCTCTCATCCAGACCTGCAGCTCTCTATCCTCTCATCCAGACCTGCAGCTCTCTATCCTCTCATCCAGACCTGCAGCTCTCTATCCTCTCATCCAGACCTGCAGCTCTCTATCCTCTCATCCAGACCTGCAGCTCTCTATCCTCTCATCCAGACCTGCGGCTCTCTTTCCTCTCATCCTCTCTATCCTCTCATCCAGACCTGCAGCTCTCTATCCTCTCATCCAGACCTGCAGCTCTCTATCCTCTCATCCTCTCTATCCTCTCATCCTCTCTATCCTCTCATCCTCTCTATCCTCTCATCCAGACCTGCAGCTCTCTATCCTCTCATCCTCTCTATCATCTCATCCAGACCTACAGCTCTCTATCCTCTCATCCAGACCTGCAGCTCTCTATCCTCTCATCCAGACCTGCAGCTCTCTATCCTCTCATCCAGACCTGCAGCTCTCTATCCTCTCATCCAGACCTGCAGCTCTCTATCCTCTCATCCAGACCTGCGGCTCTCTATCCTCTCATCCTCTCTATCCTCTCATCCAGACCTGCGGCTCTCTATCCTCTCATCCTCTCTATCCTCTCATCCAGACATGCAGCTCTCTATCCTCTCATCCTCTCTATCCTCTCATCCAGACCTGCAGCTCTATATCCTCTCATCCTCTCTATCCTCTCATCCAGACCTGCAGCTCTCTATCCTCTCATCCTCTCTTTCCTCTCATCCAGACCTGCAGCTCTCTATCCTCTCATCCAGACCTGCGGCTCTCTATCCTCTCATCCTCTCTATCCTCTCATCCAGACCTGCAGCTCTCTATCCTCTCATCCTCTCTATCCTCTCATCCAGACCTGCAGCTCTCTATCCTCTGATCCTCTCTATCCTCTCATCCAGACCTGCAGCTCTCTATCCTCTCATCCTCTCTATCCTCTCATCCAGACCTGCTGCTCTCTATCCTCTCATCCTCTCTATCCTCTTATCCAGAACTACAGCTCTCTATCCTCTCATCCAGACCTGCAGCTCTCTATCCTCTCATCCAGACCTGCAGCTCTCTATCCTCTCATCCAGACCTGCAGCTCTCTATCCTCTCATCCAGACCTGCAGCTCTCTATCCTCTCATCCAGACCTGCAGCTCTCTATCCTCTCATCCAGACCTGCAGCTCTATATCCTCTCATCCAGACCTGCAGCTCTCTATCCTCTCATCCAGACCTGCAGCTCTCTATCCTCTCATCCAGACCTGCAGCTCTCTATCCTCTCATCCAGACCTGCAGCTCTCTATCCTCTCATCCAGACCTGCAGCTCTCTATCCTCTCATCCAGACCTGCAGCTCTCTATCCTCTCATCCAGACCTGCAGCTCTCTATCCTCTCATCCAGACCTGCAGCTCTCTATCCTCTCATCCAGACCTGCAGCTCTATATCCTCTCATCCAGACCTGCAGCTCTCTATCCTCTCATCCAGACCTGAAGCTCTCTATCCTCTCATCCAGACCTGCAGCTCTATATCCTCTCATCCAGACCTGCAGCTCTCTATCCTCTCATCCAGACCTGCAGCTCTCTATCCTTTCATCCTCTCTATCCTCTCATCCTCTCTATCCTCTCATCCAGACCTGCAGCTCTCTATCCTCTCATCCAGACCTGCAGCTCTCTATCCTCTCATCCTCTCTATCCTCTCATCCTCTCTATCCTCTCATCCAGACCTGCAGCTCTCTATCCTCTCATCCAAACCTGCAGCTCTCTATCCTCTCATCCAGACCTGCAGCTCTCTATCCTCTCATCCTCTATATCCTCTCATCCAGACCTGCAGCTCTCTATCCTCTCATCCAGACCTGCAGCTCTCTATCCTCTCATCCAGACCTGCGGCTCTCTATCCTCTCATCCTCTCTATCCTCTCATCCTCTCTATCCTCTCATCCTCTCTATCCTCTCATCCAGACCTTCAGCTCTCTATCCTCTCATCCAGACCTGCAGTTCTCTATCCTCTCATCCTCTCTATCCTCTCATCAGACCTGCAGCTCTCTATCCTCTCATCCAGACCTGCGGCTCTCTATCCTCTCATCCTCTCTATCCTCTCATCCAGACCTGCAGCATTCTATCCTCTCATACAGACCTGCAGCTCTCTATCCTCTCATCCAGACCTGCAGCTCTCTATCCTCTCATCCAGACCTGCAGCTCTCTATCCTCTCATCCAGACCTGCAGCTCTCTATCCTCTCATCCAGACCTGCGGCTCTCTATCCTCTCATCCTCTCTATCCTCTCATCCAGACCTGCAGCTCTCTATCCTCTCATCCAGACCTGCAGCTCTCTATCCTCTCATCCTCTCTATCCTCTCATCCAGACCTGCAGCTCTCTATCCTCTCATCCTCTCTATCCTCTCATACAGACCTGCAGCTCTCTATCCTCTCATCCTCTCTATCCTCTCTTCCTCTCTATCCTCTCATCCTCTATATCCTCTCATCCAGACCTGCAGCTCTCTATCCTCTCATCCTCTCTATCCTCTCACCAGACCTGCAGCTCTCTATCCTCTCATCCAGACCTGCGGCTCTCTATCCTCTCATCCTCTCTATCCTCTCATCCTCTCTATCCTCTCATCCAGAACTGCAGCTCTCTATCCTCTCATCCAGACCTGCAGCTCTCTATCCTCTCATCCTCTCTATCCTCTCATCCAGACCTGCAGCTCTCTATCCTCTCATCCTCTCTATCCTCTCATCCAGACCTGCGGCTCTCTATCCTCTCATCCTCTCTATCCTCTCATCCAGACCTGCAGCTCTCTATCCTCTCATCCAGACCTGCGGCTCTCTATCCTCTCATCCTCTCTATCCTCTCATCCAGACCTGCGGCTCTCTATCCTCTCATCCTCTCTATCCTCTCATCCAGACATGCAGCTCTCTATCCTCTCATCCTCACTATCCTCTCATCCAGATCTGCAGCTCTATATCCTCTCATCCTCTCTATCCTCTCATCCAGACCTGCAGCTCTCTATCCTCTCATCCTCTCTTTCCTCTCATCCAGACCTGCAGCTCTCTATCCTCTCATCCAGACCTGCGGCTCTCTATCCTCTCATCCTCTCTATCCTCTCATCCAGACCTGCAGCTCTCTATCCTCTCATCCTCTCTATCCTCTCATCCAGACCTGCAGCTCTCTATCCTCTGATCCTCTCTATCCTCTCATCCAGACCTGCAGCTCTCTATCCTCTCATCCTCTCTATCCTCTCATCCAGACCTGCTGCTCTCTATCCTCTCATCCTCTTTATCCTCTTATCCAGAACTACAGCTCTCTATCCTCTCATCCAGACCTGCAGCTCTCTATCCTCTCATCCAGACCTGCAGCTCTCTATCCTCTCATCCAGACCTGCAGCTCTCTATCCTCTCATCCAGACCTGCAGCTCTCTATCCTCTCATCCAGACCTGCAGCTCTCTATCCTCTCATCCAGACCTGCAGCTCTCTATCCTCTCATCCAGACCTGCAGCTCTATATCCTCTCATCCAGACCTGCAGCTCTCTATCCTCTCATCCAGACCTGCAGCTCTCTATCCTCTCATCCAGACCTGCAGCTCTCTATCCTCTCATCCAGACCTGCAGCTCTCTATCCTCTCATCCAGACCTGCAGCTCTCTATCCTCTCATCCAGACCTGCAGCTCTCTATCCTCTCATCCAGACCTGCGGCTCTCTTTCCTCTCATCCTCTCTATCCTCTCATCCAGACCTGCAGCTCTCTATCCTCTCATCCAGACCTGCAGCTCTCTATCCTCTCATCCTCTCTATCCTCTCATCCTCTCTATCCTCTCATCCTCTCTATCCTCTCATCCAGACCTGCAGCTCTCTATCCTCTCATCCTCTCTATCATCTCATCCAGACCTACAGCTCTCTATCCTCTCATCCAGACCTGCAGCTCTCTATCCTCTCATCCAGACCTGCAGCTCTCTATCCTCTCATCCAGACCTGCAGCTCTCTATCCTCTCATCCAGACCTGCAGCTCTCTATCCTCTCATCCAGACCTGCGGCTCTCTATCCTCTCATCCTCTCTATCCTCTCATCCAGACCTGCGGCTCTCTATCCTCTCATCCTCTCTATCCTCTCATCCAGACATGCAGCTCTCTATCCTCTCATCCTCTCTATCCTCTCATCCAGACCTGCAGCTCTATATCCTCTCATCCTCTCTATCCTCTCATCCAGACCTGCAGCTCTCTATCCTCTCATCCTCTCTTTCCTCTCATCCAGACCTGCAGCTCTCTATCCTCTCATCCAGACCTGCGGCTCTCTATCCTCTCATCCTCTCTATCCTCTCATCCAGACCTGCAGCTCTCTATCCTCTCATCCTCTCTATCCTCTCATCCAGACCTGCAGCTCTCTATCCTCTGATCCTCTCTATCCTCTCATCCAGACCTGCAGCTCTCTATCCTCTCATCCTCTCTATCCTCTCATCCAGACCTGCTGCTCTCTATCCTCTCATCCTCTCTATCCTCTTATCCAGAACTACAGCTCTCTATCCTCTCATCCAGACCTGCAGCTCTCTATCCTCTCATCCAGACCTGCAGCTCTCTATCCTCTCATCCAGACCTGCAGCTCTCTATCCTCTCATCCAGACCTGCAGCTCTCTATCCTCTCATCCAGACCTGCAGCTCTCTATCCTCTCATCCAGACCTGCAGCTCTCTATCCTCTCATCCAGACCTGCAGCTCTATATCCTCTCATCCAGACCTGCAGCTCTCTATCCTCTCATCCAGACCTGCAGCTCTCTATCCTCTCATCCAGACCTGCAGCTCTCTATCCTCTCATCCAGACCTGCAGCTCTCTATCCTCTCATCCAGACCTGCAGCTCTCTATCCTCTCATCCAGACCTGCAGCTCTCTATCCTCTCATCCAGACCTGCAGCTCTCTATCCTCTCATCCAGACCTGCAGCTCTCTATCCTCTCATCCAGACCTGCAGCTCTCTATCCTCTCATCCAGACCTGCAGCTCTATATCCTCTCATCCAGACCTGCAGCTCTCTATCCTCTCATCCAGACCTGAAGCTCTCTATCCTCTCATCCAGACCTGCAGCTCTATATCCTCTCATCCAGACCTGCAGCTCTCTATCCTCTCATCCAGACCTGCAGCTCTCTATCCTTTCATCCTCTCTATCCTCTCATCCTCTCTATCCTCTCATCCAGACCTGCAGCTCTCTATCCTCTCATCCAGACCTGCAGCTCTCTATCCTCTCATCCTCTCTATCCTCTCATCCTCTCTATCCTCTCATCCAGACCTGCAGCTCTCTATCCTCTCATCCAGACCTGCAGCTCTCTATCCTCTCATCCAGACCTGCAGCTCTCTATCCTCTCATCCTCTATATCCTCTCATCCAGACCTGCAGCTCTCTATCCTCTCATCCAGACCTGCAGCTCTCTATCCTCTCATCCAGACCTGCGGCTCTCTATCCTCTCATCCTCTCTATCCTCTCATCCTCTCTATCCTCTCATCCTCTCTATCCTCTCATCCAGACCTTCAGCTCTCTATCCTCTCATCCAGACCTGCAGTTCTCTATCCTCTCATCCTCTCTATCCTCTCATCCAGACCTGCAGCTCTCTATCCTCTCATCCAGACCTGCGGCTCTCTATCCTCTCATCCTCTCTATCCTCTCATCCAGACCTGCAGCATTCTATCCTCTCATACAGACCTGCAGCTCTCTATCCTCTCATCCAGACCTGCAGCTCTCTATCCTCTCATCCAGACCTGCAGCTCTCTATCCTCTCATCCAGACCTGCAGCTCTCTATCCTCTCATCCAGACCTGCGGCTCTCTATCCTCTCATCCTCTCTATCCTCTCATCCAGACCTGCAGCTCTCTATCCTCTCATCCAGACCTGCAGCTCTCTATCCTCTCATCCTCTCTATCCTCTCATCCAGACCTGCAGCTCTCTATCCTCTCATCCTCTCTATCCTCTCATACAGACCTGCAGCTCTCTATCCTCTCATCCTCTCTATCCTCTCTTCCTCTCTATCCTCTCATCCTCTATATCCTCTCATCCAGACCTGCAGCTCTCTATCCTCTCATCCTCTCTATCCTCTCACCAGACCTGCAGCTCTCTATCCTCTCATCCAGACCTGCGGCTCTCTATCCTCTCATCCTCTCTATCCTCTCATCCTCTCTATCCTCTCATCCAGAACTGCAGCTCTCTATCCTCTCATCCAGACCTGCAGCTCTCTATCCTCTCATCCTCTCTATCCTCTCATCCAGACCTGCAGCTCTCTATCCTCTCATTCTCTCTATCCTCTCATCCAGACCTGCAACTCTCTATCCTCTCATCCTCTCTATCCTCTCATCCAGACCTGCAGCTCTCTATCCTCTCATCCTCTCTATCCTCTTATCCAGACCTGCAGCTCTCTATCCTCTCATCCAGACCTGCAGCTCTCTATCCTCTCATCCAGACCTGCAGCTCTCTATCCTCTCATCCAGACCTTCGGCTCTCTATCCTCTCATCCAGACCTGCAGCTCTCTATCCTCTCATCCAGACCTGCAGCTCTCTATCCTCTCATCCTCTCTATCCTCTCATCCAGACCTGCAGCTGTCCATCCTCTCATCCAGACCTGCGGCTCTCTATCCTCTCATCCTCACTATCCTCTCATCCAGAACTGCAGCTCTCTATCCTCTCATCCAGACCTGCAGCTCTCTATCCTCTCATCCTCTCTATCCTCTCATCCAGACCTGCAGCTCTCTATCCTCTCATCCAAACCTGCAGCTCTCTATCCTCTCATCCTCTCTATCCTCTCATCCAGACCTGCAGCTCTCTATCCTCTCATCCAGACCTGCAGCTCTCTATCCTCTCATCCAGACCTGCAGCTCTCTATCCTCTCATCCAGACCTGCGGCTCTCTATCCTCTCATCCTCTCTATCCTCTCATCCTCTCTATCCTCTCATCCTCTCTATCCTCTCATCCAGACCTTCAGCTCTCTATCCTCTCATCCAGACCTGCAGCTCTCTATCCTCTCATCCTCTCTATCCTCTCATCCAGACCTGCATCTCTCTATCCTCTCATCCAGACCTGCAGCTCTCTATCCTCTCATCCTCTCTATCCTCTCATCCAGACCTGCAGCTCTCTATCCTCTCATCCTCTCTATCCTCTCATCCAGACCTGCAGCTGTCCATCCTCTCATCCAGACCTGCGGCTCTCTATCCTCTCATCCTCACTATCCTCTCATCCAGAACTGCAGCTCTCTATCCTCTCATCCAGACCTGCAGCTCTCTATCCTCTCATCCTCTCTATCCTCTCATCCAGACCTGCAGCTCTCTATCCTCTCATCCAAACCTGCAGCTCTCTATCCTCTCATCCTCTCTATCCTCTCATCCAGACCTGCAGCTCTCTATCCTCTCATCCAGACCTGCAGCTCTCTATCCTCTCATCCAGACCTGCAGCTCTCTATCCTCTCATCCAGACCTTCGGCTCTCTATCCTCTCATCCAGACCTGCAGCTCTCTATCCTCTCATCCAGACCTGCGGCTCTCTATCCTCTCATCCAGACCTGCAGCTCTATATCCTCTAATCCAGACCTGCAGCTCTCTATCCTCTCATCCAGACCTTCAGCTCTCTATCCTCTCATCCAGACCTGCAGCTCTCTATCCTCTCATCCTCTCTATCCTCTCATCCAGACCTGCATCTCTCTATCCTCTCATCCAGACCTGCAGCTCTCTATCCTCTCATCCTCTCTATCCTCTCATCCAGACCTGCAGCTCTCTATCCTCTCATCCTCTCTATCCTCTCATCCAGACCTGCAGCTGTCCATCCTCTCATCCAGACCTGCGGCTCTCTATCCTCTCATCCTCACTATCCTCTCATCCAGAACTGCAGCTCTCTATCCTCTCATCCAGACCTGCAGCTCTCTATCCTCTCATCCTCTCTATCCTCTCATCCAGACCTGCAGCTCTCTATCCTCTCATCCAGACCTGCAGCTCTCTATCCTCTCATCCTCTCTATCCTCTCATCCAGACCTGCAGCTCTCTATCCTCTCATCCAGACCTGCAGCTCTCTATCCTCTCATCCAGACCTGCAGCTCTCTATCCTCTCATCCAGACCTTCGGCTCTCTATCCTCTCATCCAGACCTGCAGCTCTCTATCCTCTCATCCAGACCTGCGGCTCTCTATCCTCTCATCCAGACCTGCAGCTCTATATCCTCTAATCCAGACCTGCAGCTCTCTATCCTCTCATCCAGACCTACAGCTCTCTATCCTCTCATCCAGACCTGCAGCTCTTTATCCTCTCATCCTCTCTATCCTCTCATCCAGACCTGCGGCTCTCTATCCTCTCATCCTCTCTATCCTCTCATCCAGACCTGCAGCTCTCTATCCTCTCATCCAGACCTGCAGCTCTCTATCCTCCCATCCTCTCTATCCTCTCATCCAGACCTGCAGCTGTCTATCCTCTCATCCTCTCTATCCTCTCATCAGACCTGCAGCTCTCTATCCTCTCATCCAGACCTGCGGCTCTCTATCCTCTCATCCTCTCTATCCTCTCATCCAGAATGCGGCTCTCTATCCTCTCATCCTCTCTATCCTCTCATCCAGACCTGCAGCTCTCTATCCTCTCATCCTCTCTATCCTCTCATCCAGACCTGAAGCTCTCTATCCTCTAATCCTCTCTATCCTCTCATCCAGACCTGCAGCTCTCTATCCTCTCATCCTCTCTATCCTCTCATCCAGACCTGCAGCTCTCTATCCTCTCATCCAGACCTGCGGCTCTCTATCCTCTCATCCTCTCTATCCTCTCATCCAGACCTGCAGCTCTCTATCCTCTCATCCTCTCTATACTCTCATCCAGACCTGCAGCTCTCTATCCTCTCATCCTCTCTATCCTCTCATCCAGACCTGCAGCTCTCTATCCTCTCATCCAGACCTGCAGCTCTCTATCCTCTCATCCTCTCTATCCTCTTATCCAGACCTGCAGCTCTCTATCCTCTCATCCAGACCTGCAGCTCTCTATCCTCTCATCCAGACCTGCAGCTCTCTATCCGCTCATCCAGACCTTCGGCTCTCTATCCTCTCATCCAGACCTGCAGCTCTCTATCCTCTCATCCAGACCTGCAGCTCTCTATCCTCTCATCCTCTCTATCCTCTCATCCAGACCTGCAGCTCTCCATCCTCTCATCCAGACCTGCGGCTCTCTATCCTCTCATCCTCACTATCCTCTCATCCAGAACTGCAGCTCTCTATCCTCTCATCCAGACCTGCAGCTCTCTATCCTCTCATCCTCTCTATCCTCTCATCCAGACCTGCAGCTCTCTATCCTCTCATCCTCTCTATTCTCTCATCCAGACCTGCAACTCTCTATCCTCTCATCTTCTCTATCCTCTCATCCAGACCTGCAGCTCTCTATCCTCTCATCCAAACCTGCAGCTCTCTATCCTCTCATCCTCTCTATCCTCTCATCCAGACCTGCAGCTCTCTATCCTCTCATCCAGACCTGCAGCTCTCTATCCTCTCATCCTCTCTATCCTCTCATCCAGAAATGCAGCTCTCTATCCTCTCATCCAGACCTGCAGCTCTCTATCCTCTCATCCTCTCTATCCTCTCATCCAGACCTGCAGCTCTCTATCCTCTCATCCTCTCTATTCTCTCATCCAGACCTGCAACTCTCTATCCTCTCATCCTCTCTATCCTCTCATCCAGACCTGCAGCTCTCTATCATCTCATCCAGACCTGCAGCTCTCTATCCTCTCATCCTCTCTATCCTCTCATCCAGACCTGCAGCTCTCTATCCTCTCATTCAGACCTGCAGCTCTCTATCCTCTCATCCAGACCTGCAGCTCTCTATCCTCTCATCCAGACCTTCGGCTCTCTATCCTCTCATCCAGACCTGCAGCTCTCTATCCTCTCATCCAGACCTGCGGCTCTCTATCCTCTCATCCAGACCTGCAGCTCTATATCCTCTAATCCAGACCTGCAGCTCTCTATCCTCTCATCCAGACCTGCAGCTCTCTATCCTCTCATCCAGACCTGCAGCTCTCTATCCTCTCATCCTCTCTATCCTCTCATCCAGACCTGCGGCTCTCTATCCTCTCATCCTCTCTATCCTCTCATCCAGACCTGCAGCTCTCTATCCTCTCATCCAGACCTGCAGCTCTCTATCCTCCCATCCTCTCTATCCTCTCATCCAGACCTGCAGCTGTCTATCCTCTCATCCTCTCTATCCTCTCATCAGACCTGCAGCTCTCTATCCTCTCATCCAGACCTGCGGCTCTCTATCCTCTCATCCTCTCTATCCTCTCATCCAGAATGCGGCTCTCTATCCTCTCATCCTCTCTATCCTCTCATCCAGACCTGCAGCTCTCTATCCTCTCATCCTCTCTATCCTCTCATCCAGACCTGCATCTCTCTATCCTCTAATCCTCTCTATCCTCTCATCCAGACCTGCAGCTCTCTATCCTCTCATCCTCTCTATCCTCTCATCCAGACCTGCAGCTCTCTATCCTCTCATCCAGACCTGCGGCTCTCTATCCTCTCATCCTCTCTATCCTCTCATCCAGACCTGCAGCTCTCTATCCTCTCATCCTCTCTATACTCTCATCCAGACTTGCAGCTCTCTATCCTCTCATACTCTCTATCCTCTCATCCAGACCTGCGGTTCTCTATCCTCTCATCCTCTCTATCCTCTCATCCTCTCTATCCTCTCATCCAGACCTACAGCTCTCTATCCTCTCATCCAGACCTGCAGCTCTCTATCCTCTCATCCAGACCTGCAGCTCTGTATCCTCTCATCCAGACCTGCAGCTCTCTATCCTCTCATCCAGACCTACAGCTCTCTATCCTCTCATCCAGACCTGCAGCTCTCTATCCTCTCATCCTCTCTATCCTCTCATCCAGACCTGCGGCTCTCTATCCTCTCATCCTCTCTATCCTCTCATCCAGACCTACAGCTCTCTATCCTCTCATCCAGACCTGCAGCTCTCTATCCTCTCATCCTCTCTATCCTCTCATCCAGACCTGCGGCTCTCTATCCTCTCATCCTCTCTATCCTCTCATCCAGACCTGCAGCTGTCTATCCTCTCATCCTCTCTATCCTCTCATCAGACCTGCAGCTCTCTATCCTCTCATCCAGACCTGCGGCTCTCTATCCTCTCATCCTCTCTATCCTCTCATCCAGAATGCGGCTCTCTATCCTCTCATCCTCTCTATCCTCTCATCCAGACCTGCAGCTCTCTATCCTCTCATCCTCTCTATCCTCTCATCCAGACCTGCAGCTCTCTATCCTCTAATCCTCTCTATCCTCTCATCCAGACCTGCAGCTCTCTATCCTCTCATCCTCTCTATCCTCTCATCCAGACCTGCAGCTCTCTATCCTCTCATCCAGACCTGCGGCTCTCTATCCTCTCATCCTCTCTATCCTCTCATCCAGACCTGCAGCTCTCTATCCTCTCATCCTCTCTATACTCTCATCCAGACCTGCAGCTCTCTATCCTCTCATCCTCTCTATCCTCTCATCCAGACCTGCGGTTCTCTATCCTCTCATCCTCTCTATCCTCTCATCCTCTCTATCCTCTCATCCAGACCTACAGCTCTCTATCCTCTCATCCAGACCTGCAGCTCTCTATCCTCTCATCCAGACCTGCAGCTCTGTATCCTCTCATCCAGACCTGCAGCTCTCTATCCTCTCATCCAGACCTGCAGCTCTCTATCCTCTCATCCAGACCTGCGGCTCTCTATCCTCTCATCCTCTCTATCATCTCATCCAGACCTGCGGCTCTCTATCCTCTCATCCTCTCTATCCTCTCATCCAGACCTGCAGCTATCTATCCTCTCATCCTCTCTATCCTCTCATCCAGACCTGCAGCTCTCTATCCTCTAATCCTCTCTATCCTCTCATCCAGATCTGCAGCTCTCTATTCCCTCATCCTCTCTATCCTCTCATCCAGACCTGCGGCTCTCTATCCTCTCATCCAGACCTGCAGCTCTCTATCCTCTCATCCTCTCTATCCTCTCATCCAGACCTGCAGCTCTCTATCCTCTCATCAGACCTGCAGCTCTCTATCCTCTCATCCAGACCTGCAGCTCTCTATCCTCTCATCCTCTCTATCCTCTCATCATCTCTATCCTCTCATCCTCTCTATTCTCTCATCCAGACCTGCGGCTCTCTATCCTCTCATCCTCTCTATCCTCTCATCCAGACCTGCAGCTCTCTATCCTCTCATCCAGACCTGCAGCTCTCTATCCTCTCATCCTCTCTATCCTCTCATCCAGACCTGCGGCTCTCTATCCTCTCATCCTCTCTATCCTCTCATCCAGACCTGCAGCTCTCTATCCTCTCATCCTCTCTATCCTCTCATCCAGACCTGCAGCTCTCTATCCTCTCATCCTCTCTATCCTCTCATTTAGACCTGCAGCTCTCTATCCTCTCATCCAGACCTGCATCTCTCTATCCTCTCATCCAGACCTGCAGCTCTCTATCCTCTCATCCAGACCTGCGGCTCTCTATCCTCTCATCCTCTCTATCCTCTCATCCAGACGTGCGGCTCTCTATCCTCTCATCCTCTCTATCCTCTCATCCAGACCTGCGGCTCTCTATCCTCTCATCCTCTCTATCCTCTCATCCAGACCTGCAGCTCTCTATCCTCTCATCCAGACCTGCAGCTCTCTATCCTCCCATCCTCTCTATCCTCTCATCCAGACCTGCAGCTGTCTATCCTCTCATCCTCTCTATCCTCTCATCAGACCTGCAGCTCTCTATCCTCTCATCCAGACCTGCGGCTCTCTATCCTCTCATCCTCTCTATCCTCTCATCCAGACCTGCAGCTCTCTATCCTCTCATCCTCTCTATCCTCTCATCCAGACCTGCAGCTCTCTATCCTCTAATCCTCTCTATCCTCTCATCCAGACCTGCAGCTCTCTATCCTCTCATCCTCTCTATCCTCTCATCCAGACCTGCAGCTCTCTATCCTCTCATCCAGACCTGCGGCTCTCTATCCTCTCATCCTCTCTATCCTCTCATCCAGACCTGCAGCTCTCTATCCTCTCATCCTCTCTATACTCTCATCCAGACCTGCAGCTCTCTATCCTCTCATCCTCTCTATCCTCTCATCCAGACCTGCGGTTCTCTATCCTCTCATCCTCTCTATCCTCTCATCCTCTCTATCCTCTCATCCAGACCTACAGCTCTCTATCCTCTCATCCAGACCTGCAGCTCTCTATCCTCTCATCCAGACCTGCAGCTCTGTATCCTCTCATCCAGACCTGCAGCTCTCTATCCTCTCATCCAGACCTGCAGCTCTCTATCCTCTCATCCAGACCTGCGGCTCTCTATCCTCTCATCCTCTCTATCCTCTCATCCAGACCTGCGGCTCTCTATCCTCTCATCCTCTCTATCCTCTCATCCAGACCTGCAGCTCTCTATCCTCTCATCCTCTCTATCCTCTCATCCAGACCTGCAGCTCTCTATCCTCTAATCCTCTCTATCCTCTCATCCAGATCTGCAGCTCTCTATTCCCTCATCCTCTCTATCCTCTCATCCAGACCTGCGGCTCTCTATCCTCTCATCCAGACCTGCAGCTCTCTATCCTCTCATCCTCTCTATCCTCTCATCCAGACCTGCAGCTCTCTATCCTCTCATCCAGACCTGCAGCTCTCTATCCTCTCATCCAGACCTGCAGCTCTCTATCCTCTCATCCAGACCTGCAGCTCTCTATCCTCTCATCCTCTCTATCCTCTCATCATCTCTATCCTCTCATCCTCTCTATTCTCTCATCCAGACCTGCGGCTCTCTATCCTCTCATCCTCTCTATCCTCTCATCCAGACCTGCAGCTCTCTATCCTCTCATCCAGACCTGCAGCTCTCTATCCTCTCATCCTCTCTATCCTCTCATCCAGACCTGCGGCTCTCTATCCTCTCATCCTCTCTATCCTCTCATCCAGACCTGCAGCTCTCTATCCTCTCATCCTCTCTATCCTCTCATCCAGACCTGCAGCTCTCTATCCTCTCATCCTCTCTATCCTCTCATTTAGACCTGCAGCTCTCTATCCTCTCATCCAGACCTGCATCTCTCTATCCTCTCATCCAGACCTGCAGCTCTCTATCCTCTCATCCAGACCTGCGGCTCTCTATCCTCTCATCCTCTCTATCCTCTCATCCAGACGTGCGGCTCTCTATCCTCTCATCCTCTCTATGCTCTCATCCAGACCTGCAGGTCTCTATCCTCTCATCCTCTCTATCCTCTCATCCAGACCTGCAGCTCTCTATCCTCTAATCCTCTCTATCCTCTCATCCAGACCTGCAGCTCTCTATCCTCTCATCCTCTCTATCCTCTCATCCAGACCTGCAGCTCTCTATCCTCTCATCCAGACCTGCGGCTCTCTATCCTCTCATCCTCTCTATCCTCTCATCCAGACCTGCAGCTCTCTATCCTCTCATCCAGACCTGCGGCTCTCTATCCTCTCATCCTCTCTATCCTCTCATCCAGACCTGCAGCTCTCTATCCTCTCATCCTCTCTATACTCTCATCCAGACCTGCAGCTCTCTATCCTCTCATCCTCTCTATCCTCTCATCCAGACCTGCGGTTCTCTATCCTCTCATCCTCTCTATCCTCTCATCCTCTCTATCCTCTCATCCAGACCTACAGCTCTCTATCCTCTCATCCAGACCTGCAGCTCTCTATCCTCTCATCCAGACCTGCAGCTCTGTATCCTCTCATCCAGACCTGCAGCTCTCTATCCTCTCATCCAGACCTGCAGCTCTCTATCCTCTCATCCAGACCTGCGGCTCTCTATCCTCTCATCCTCTCTATCCTCTCATCCAGACCTGCGGCTCTCTATCCTCTCATCCTCTCTATCCTCTCATCCAGACCTGCAGCTCTCTATCCTCTCATCCTCTCTATCCTCTCATCCAGACCTGCAGCTCTCTATCCTCTAATCCTCTCTATCCTCTCATCCAGATCTGCAGCTCTCTATTCCCTCATCCTCTCCATCCTCTCATCCAGACCTGCGGCTCTCTATCCTCTCATCCAGACCTGCAGCTCTCTATCCTCTCATCCTCTCTATCCTCTCATCCAGACCTGCAGCTCTCTATCCTCTCATCCAGACCTGCAGCTCTCTATCCTCTCATCCAGACCTGCAGCTCTCTATCCTCTCATCCAGACCTGCAGCTCTCTATCCTCTCATCCTCTCTATCCTCTCATCATCTCTATCCTCTCATCCTCTCTATTCTCTCATCCAGACCTGCGGCTCTCTATCCTCTCATCCTCTCTATCCTCTCATCCAGACCTGCAGCTCTCTATCCTCTCATCCAGACCTGCAGCTCTCTATCCTCTCATCCTCTCTATCCTCTCATCCAGACCTGCGGCTCTCTATCCTCTCATCCTCTCTATCCTCTCATCCAGACCTGCAGCTCTCTATCCTCTCATCCTCTCTATCCTCTCATCCAGACCTGCAGCTCTCTATCCTCTCATCCTCTCTATCCTCTCATTTAGACCTGCAGCTCTCTATCCTCTCATCCAGACCTGCATCTCTCTATCCTCTCATCCAGACCTGCAGCTCTCTATCCTCTCATCCAGACCTGCGGCTCTCTATCCTCTCATCCTCTCTATCCTCTCATCCAGACGTGCGGCTCTCTATCCTCTCATCCTCTCTATCCTCTCATCCAGACCTGCAGGTCTCTATCCTCTCATCCTCTCTATCCTCTCATCCAGACCTGCAGCTCTCTATACTCTAATCCTCTCTATCCTCTCATCCAGACCTGCAGCTCTCTATCCTCTCATCCTCTCTATCCTCTCATCCAGACCTGCAGCTCTCTATCCTCTCATCCAGACCTGCGGCTCTCTATCCTCTCATCCTCTCTATCCTCTCATCCAGACCTGCAGCTCTCTATCCTCTCATCCTCTCTATCCTCTCATCCAGACCTGCAGCTCTCTATCCTCTCATCCTCTCTATCCTCTCATCCAGACCTGCGGCTCTCTATCCTCTCATCCTCACTATCCTCTCATCCTCTCTATCCTCTCATCCAGACCTACAGCTCTCTATCCTCTCATCCAGACCTGCAGCTCTCTATCCTCTCATCCAGACCTGCAGCTCTGTATCCTCTCATCCAGACCTGCAGCTCTCTATCCTCTCATCCAGACCTGCAGCTCTCTATCCTCTCATCCAGACCTGCAGCTCTCTACCCTCTCATCCAGACCTGCGGCTCTCTATCCTCACATCCAGACCTGCAGCTCTATATCCTCTCATCCAGACCTGCAGCTCTCTATCCTCTCATCCAGATCTGCAGCTCTCTATCCTCTCATCCAGACCTGCAGCTCTCTTTCCTCTCATCCAGACCTGCAGCTCTCTATCCTCTCATCCAGACCTGCAGCTCTCTATCCTCTCATCCAGACCTGCAGCTCTCTATCCTCTCATCCTCTCTATCCTCTCATCCTCTCTATCCTCTCATCCTCTCTATCCTCTCATCCAGACATGCAGCTCTCTATCCTCTCATCCAGACCTGCAGCTCTCTATCCTCTCATCCTCACTATCCTCTCATCCAGACCTGCGGTTCTCTATCCTCTCATCCTCTCTATCCTCTCATCCAGACCTGCAGCTCTCTATCCTCTCATCCTCTCTATCCTCTCATCCAGACCTGCAGCTCTCTATCCTCTCATCCAGACCTGCAGCTCTCTATCCTCTCATCCAGACCTGCAGCTCTCTATGCTCTCATCCAGACCTGCGGCTCTCTATCCTCTCATCCTCTCTATCCTCTCTTCCAGACCTGCGGCTCTCTATCCTCTCATCCTCTCTATCCTCTCATCCAGACCTGCAGCTCTCTATCCTCTCATCCTCTCTATCCTCTCATCCAGACCTGCAGCTCTATATCCTCTCATCCTCTCTATCCTCTCATCCAGACCACAGCTCTCTATCCTCTCATCCTCTCTATCCTCTCATCCAGACCTGCAGCTCTCTATCCTCTCATCCAGACCTGCGGCTCTCTATCCTCTCATCCTCTCTATCCTCTCATCCAGACCTGCAGCTCTCTATCCTCTCATCCTCTCTATCCTCTCATCCAGACCAGCAGCTCTCTATCCTCTGATCCTCTCTATCCTCTCATCCAGACCTGCAGCTCTCTATCCTCTCATCCTCTCTATCCTCTCATCCAGACCTGCAGCTCTCTATCCTCTCATCCTCTCTATCCTCTCATCCAGACCTGCGGCTCTCTATCCTCTCATCCTCTCTATCCTCTCATCCAGACCTACAGCTGTCTATCCTCTCATCCAGACCTGCAGCTCTCTATCCTCTCATCCAGACCTGCAGCTCTCTATCCTCTCATCCAGACCTGCAGCTCTCTATCCTCTCATCCAGACCTGCAGCTCTCTATCCTCTCATCCAGACCTGCAGCTCTCTATCCTCTCATCCAGACCTGCAGCTCTCTATCCTCTCATCCAGACCTGCAGCTCTATATCCTCTCATCCAGACCTGCAGCTCTCTATCCTCTCATCCAGACCTAAAGCTCTCTATCCTCTCATCCAGACCTGCAGCTCTCTATCCTCTCATCCAGACCTGCAGCTCTCTATCCTCTCATCCAGACCTGCAGCTCTCTATCCTCTCATCCTCACTATCCTCTCATCCTCTCTATCCTCTCATCCAGACCTGCGGCTCTCTATCCTCTCATCCTCTCTATCCTCTCATCCAGACCTGCGGCTCTCTTTTCTCTCATCCTCTCTATCCTCTCATCCAAACCTGCAGCTCTCTATCCTCTCATCCAGACCTGCAGCTCTCTATCCTCTCATCCAGACCTGCAGCTCTCAATCCTCTCATCCAGACCTGCAGCTCTCTATCCTCTCATCCAGACCTGCAGTTCTCTATCCTCTCATCCAGACCTTCAGCTCTCTATCCTCTCATCCAGACCTGCAGCTCTATATCCTCTCATCCAGACCTGCAGCTCTCTATCCTCTCATCCAGACCTGAAGCTCTCTATCCTCTCATCCAGACCTGCAGCTCTCTATCCTCTTATCCAGACCTGCAGCTCTCTATCCTCTCATCCAGACCTGCAGCACTCTATCCTCTCATCCAGACCTGCAGCTACTCTATCCTCTCATCCAGACCTGCAGCTCTCTATCCTTTCATCCTCTCTATCCTCTCATCCTCTCTATCATCTCATCCAGACCTGCAGCTCTCTATCCTCTCATCCAGACCTGCAGCTCTCTATCCTCTCATCCTCTCTATCCTCTCATCCTCTCTATCCTCTCATCCAGACCTGCAGCTCTCTATCCTCTCATCCAGACCTGCAGCTCTCTATCCTCTCATCCAGACCTGCAGCTCTTATCCTCTCATCCTCTATATCCTCTCATCCAGACCTGCAGCTCTCTATCCTCTCATCCAGACCTGCAGCTCTCTATCCTCTCATCCAGACCTGTGGCTCTCTATCCTCTCATCCTCTCTATCCTCTCATCCTCTCTATCCTCTCATCCTCTCTATCCTCTCATCCAGACCTGCAGCTCTCTATCCTCTCATCCAGACCTGCAGCTCTCTATCCTCTCATCCTCTCTATCCTTTCATCCAGACCTGCAGCTCTCTATCCTCTAATCCAGACCTGCGGCTCTCTATCCTCTCATCCTCTCTATCCTCTCATCCAGACCTGCGGCTCTCTATCCTCTCATACAGACCTGCAGCTCTCTATCCTCTCATCCAGACCTGCAGCTCTCTATCCTCTCATCCAGACCTGCAGCTCTCTATCCTCTCATCCAGACCTGCAGCTCTCTATCCTCTCATCCAGACCTGCGGCTCTCTATCCTCTCATCCTCTCTATCCTCTCATCCAGACCTGCAGCTCTCTATCCTCGCATCCAGACCTGCAGATCTCTATCCTCTCATCCTCTCTATCCTCTCATCCAGACCTGCAGCTCTCTATCCTCTCATCCTCTCTATCCTCTCATCCAGACCTGCAGCTCTCTATCCTCTCATCCTCTCTATCCTCTCTTCCTCTCTATCCTCTCATCCTCTCTATCCTCTCATCCAGACCTGCAGCTCTCTATCCTCTCATCCTCTCTATCCTCTTATCCAGACCTGCATTTCTCTATCCTCTCATCCAGACCTGCGGCTCTCTATCCTATCATCCTCTCTATCCTCTCATCCTCTCTATCCTCTCATCCTCTCTATCCTCTCATCCAGACCTGCAGCTCTCTATCCTCTCATCCAGACCTGCAGCTCTCTATCCTCTCATCCTCTCTATCCTCTCATCCAGACCTGCAGCTCTCTATCCTCTCATCCAGACCTGCAGCTCTCTATCCTCTCTTCCAGACCTGCAGCTTTATATCCTCTCATCCTCTCTATCATCTCTTCCAGACCTGCAGCTCTATATCCTCTCATCCTCTCTATCCTCTCATCCAGACCTGCGGCTCTCTATCCTCTCATCCTCTCTATCCTCTCATCCAGACCTGCAGCTCTCTATCCTCTCATCCAGACCTGCAGCTCTCTATCCTCTCATCCAGACCTGCGGCTCTCTATCCTATCATCCTCTCTATCTTCTCATCCTCTCTATCCTCTCATCCAGACCTGCAGCTCTCTATCCTCTCATCCAGACCTGCAGCTCTCTATCCTCTCATCCTCTCTATCCTCTCATCCAGACCTGCAGCTCTCTATCCTCTCATCCAGACCTGCAGCTCTCTATCCTCTCATCCAGACCTGCAGCTCTCTATCCTCTCATCCTCTCTATCATCTCTTCCAGACCTGCAGCTCTCTATCCTCTCATCCTCTCTATCCTCTCATCCAGACCTGCGGCTCTCTATCCTCTCATACAGACCTGCAGCTCTCTATCCTCTCATCCAGACCTGCGGCTCTCTATCCTCTCATACAGACCTGCAGCTCTCTATCCTCTCATCCAGACCTGCAGCTCTCTATCCTCTCATCCAGACCTGCAGCTCTCTATCCTCTCATCCAGACCTGCAGCTCTCTATCCTCTCATCCAGACCTGCTGCTCTCTATCCTCTCATCCTCTCTATCCTCTCATCCAGACCTGCAGCTCTCTATCCTCTCATCCTCTCTATCCTCTCATCCAGACCTGCAGCTCTATATCCTCTCATCCAGACCTGCAGCTCTCTATCCTCTCATCCTCTCTATCCTCTAATCCAGACCTGCAGCTCTCTATCCTCTCATCCTCTCTATCCTCTCATCCAAACCTGCAGCTCTCTATCCTCTCATCCTCTCTATCCTCTCATCCAGACCTGCAGCTCTCTATCCTCTCATCCTCTCTATCCTCTCATCCAGACCTGCAGCTCTCTATCCTCTCATCCAGACCTGCAGCTCTCTATCCTCTCATCCTCTCTATCCTCTCATCCAGACCTGCAGCTCTCTATCCTCTCATCCAGACCTGCAGCTCTCTATCCTCTCATCCAGACCTGCAGCTCTCTATCCTCTCATCCAGACCTGCAGATCTCTATCCTCTCATCCTCTCTATCCTCTCATCCAGACCTGCAGCTCTCTATCCTCTCATCCTCTCTATCCTCTCATCCAGACCTGCAGCTCTCTATCCTCTCATCCTCTCTATCCTCTCTTCCTCTCTATCCTCTCATCCTCTCTATCCTCTCATCCAGACCTGCAGCTCTCTATCCTCTCATCCTCTCTATCCTCTCATCCAGACCTGCAGCTCTCTATCCTCTCATCCAGACCTGCGGCTCTCTATCCTATCATCCTCTCTATCCTCTCATCCTCTCTATCCTCTCATCCTCTCTATCCTCTCATCCAGACCTGCAGCTCTCTATCCTCTCATCCAGACCTGCAGCTGTCTATCCTCTCATCCTCTCTATCCTCTCATCCAGACCTGCAGCTCTCTATCCTCTCATCCAGACCTGCAGCTCTCTATCCTCTCATCCAGACCTGCAGCTCTATATCCTCTCATCCTCTCTATCATCTCTTCCAGACCTGCAGCTCTCTATCCTCTCATCCTCTCTATCCTCTCATCCAGACCTGCGGCTCTCTATCCTCTCATCCTCTCTATCCTCTCATCCAGACCTGCAGCTCTCTATCCTCTCATCCAGACCTGCTGCTCTCTATCCTCTCATCCAGACCTGCGGCTCTCTATCCTATCATCCTCTCTATCCTCTCATCCTCTCTATCCTCTCATCCTCTCTATCCTCTCATCCAGACCTGCAGCTCTCTATACTCTCATCCAGACCTGCAGCTCTCTATCCTCTCATCCTCTCTATCCTCTCATCCAGACCTGCAGCTCTCTATCCTCTCATCCAGACCTGCGGCTCTCTATCCTATCATCCTCTCTATCCTCTCATCCTCTCTATCCTCTCATCCTCTCTATCCTCTCATCCAGACCTGCAGCTCTCTATCCTCTCATCCAGACCTGCAGCTCTCTATCCTCTCATCCTCTCTATCCTCTCATCCAGACCTGCAGCTCTCTATCCTCTCATCCAGACCTGCAGCTCTCTATCCTCTCTTCCAGACCTGCAGCTTTATATCCTCTCATCCTCTCTATCATCTCTTCCAGACCTGCAGCTCTCTATCCTCTCATCCTCTCTATCCTCTCATCCAGACCTGCGGCTCTCTATCCTCTCATCCTCTCTATCCTCTCATCCAGACTTGCAGCTCTCTATCCTCTCATCCAGACCTGCAGCTCTCTATCCTCTCATCCAGACCTGCGGCTCTCTATCCTCTCATCCTCTCTATCCTCTCATCCAGACCTGCAGCTCTCTATCCTCTCATCCAGACCTGCAGCTCTCTATCCTCTCATCCTCTCTATCCTCTCATCCAGACCTGCAGCTCTATATCCTCTCATCCAGACCTGCAGCTCTCTATCCTCTCATCCTCTCTATCCTCTAATCCAGACCTGCAGCTCTCTATCCTCTCATCCTCTCTATCCTCTCATCCAAACCTGCAGCTCTCTATCCTCTCATCCTCTCTATCCTCTCATCCAGACCTGCAGCTCTCTATCCTCTCATCCTCTCTATCCTCTCATCCAGACCTGCAGCTCTCTATCCTCTCATCCAGACCTGCAGCTCTCTATCCTCTCATCCTCTCTATCCTCTCATCCAGACCTGCAGCTCTCTATCCTCTCATCCAGACCTGCAGCTCTCTATCCTCTCATCCAGACCTGCAGCTCTCTATCCTCTCATCCAGACCTGCAGATCTCTATCCTCTCATCCTCTCTATCCTCTCATCCAGACCTGCAGCTCTCTATCCTCTCATCCTCTCTATCCTCTCATCCAGACCTGCAGCTCTCTATCCTCTCATCCTCTCTATCCTCTCTTCCTCTCTATCCTCTCATCCTCTCTATCCTCTCATCCAGACCTGCAGCTCTCTATCCTCTCATCCTCTCTATCCTCTCATCCAGACCTGCAGCTCTCTATCCTCTCATCCAGACCTGCGGCTCTCTATCCTATCATCCTCTCTATCCTCTCATCCTCTCTATCCTCTCATCCTCTCTATCCTCTCATCCAGACCTGCAGCTCTCTATCCTCTCATCCAGACCTGCAGCTGTCTATCCTCTCATCCTCTCTATCCTCTCATCCAGACCTGCAGCTCTCTATCCTCTCATCCAGACCTGCAGCTCTCTATCCTCTCATCCAGACCTGCAGCTCTATATCCTCTCATCCTCTCTATCATCTCTTCCAGACCTGCAGCTCTCTATCCTCTCATCCTCTCTATCCTCTCATCCAGACCTGCGGCTCTCTATCCTCTCATCCTCTCTATCCTCTCATCCAGACCTGCAGCTCTCTATCCTCTCATCCAGACCTGCTGCTCTCTATCCTCTCATCCAGACCTGCGGCTCTCTATCCTATCATCCTCTCTATCCTCTCATCCTCTCTATCCTCTCATCCTCTCTATCCTCTCATCCAGACCTGCAGCTCTCTATACTCTCATCCAGACCTGCAGCTCTCTATCCTCTCATCCTCTCTATCCTCTCATCCAGACCTGCAGCTCTCTATCCTCTCATCCAGACCTGCGGCTCTCTATCCTATCATCCTCTCTATCCTCTCATCCTCTCTATCCTCTCATCCTCTCTATCCTCTCATCCAGACCTGCAGCTCTCTATCCTCTCATCCAGACCTGCAGCTCTCTATCCTCTCATCCTCTCTATCCTCTCATCCAGACCTGCAGCTCTCTATCCTCTCATCCAGACCTGCAGCTCTCTATCCTCTCTTCCAGACCTGCAGCTTTATATCCTCTCATCCTCTCTATCATCTCTTCCAGACCTGCAGCTCTCTATCCTCTCATCCTCTCTATCCTCTCATCCAGACCTGCGGCTCTCTATCCTCTCATCCTCTCTATCCTCTCATCCAGACTTGCAGCTCTCTATCCTCTCATCCAGACCTGCAGCTCTCTATCCTCTCATCCAGACCTGCGGCTCTCTATCCTCTCATCCTCTCTATCCTCTCATCCAGACCTGCAGCTCTCTATCCTCTCATCCAGACCTGCAGATCTCTATCCTCTCATCCTCTCTATCCTCTCATCCAGACCTGCAGCTCTCTATCCTCTCATCCTCTCTATCCTCTCATCCAGACCTGCAGCTCTCTATCCTCTCATCCTCTCTATCCTCTCTTCCTCTCTATCCTCTCATCCTCTCTATCCTCTCATCCAGACCTGCAGCTCTCTATCCTCTCATCCTCTCTATCCTCTTATCCAGACCTGCATTTCTCTATCCTCTCATCCAGACCTGCGGCTCTCTATCCTATCATCCTCTCTATCCTCTCATCCTCTCTATCCTCTCATCCTTTCTATCCTCTCATCCAGACCTGCAGCTCTCTATCCTCTCATCCAGACCTGCAGCTCTCTATCCTCTCATCCTCTCTATCCTCTCATCCAGACCTGCATCTCTCTATCCTCTCATCCAGACCTGCAGCTCTCTATCCTCTCATCCAGACCTGCAGCTTTATATCCTCTCATCCTCTCTATCATCTCTTCCAGACCTGCAGCTCTCTATCCTCTCATCCTCTCTATCCTCTCATCCAGACCTGCGGCTCTCTATCCTCTCATCCTCTCTATCCTCTCATCCAGACCTGCAGCTCTCTATCCTCTCATCCAGACCTGCAGCTCTCTATCCTCTCATCCAGACCTGCGGCTCTCTATCCTATCATCCTCTCTATCTTCTCATCCTCTCTATCCTCTCATCCAGACCTGCAGCTCTCTATCCTCTCATCCAGACCTGCAGCTCTCTATCCTCTCATCCTCTCTATCCTCTCATCCAGACCTGCAGCTCTCTATCCTCTCATCCAGACCTGCAGCTCTCTATCCTCTCATCCAGACCTGCAGCTCTCTATCCTCTCATCCTCTCTATCATCTCTTCCAGACCTGCAGCTCTCTATCCTCTCATCCTCTCTATCCTCTCATCCAGACCTGCGGCTCTCTATCCTCTCATACAGACCTGCAGCTCTCTATCCTCTCATCCAGACCTGCGGCTCTCTATCCTCTCATACAGACCTGCAGCTCTCTATCCTCTCATCCAGACCTGCAGCTCTCTATCCTCTCATCCAGACCTGCAGCTCTCTATCCTCTCATCCAGACCTGCAGCTCTCTATCCTCTCATCCAGACCTGCGGCTCTCTATCCTCTCATCCTCTCTATCCTCTCATCCAGACCTGCAGCTCTCTATCCTCTCATCCTCTCTATCCTCTCATACAGACCTGCAGCTCTATATCCTCTCATCCAGACCTGCAGCTCTCTATCCTCTCATCCTCTCTATCCTCTAATCCAGACCTGCAGCTCTCTATCCTCTCATCCTCTCTATCCTCTCATCCAAACCTGCAGCTCTCTATCCTCTCATCCTCTCTATCCTCTCATCCAGACCTGCAGCTCTCTATCCTCTCATCCTCTCTATCCTCTCATCCAGACCTGCAGCTCTCTATCCTCTCATCCAGACCTGCAGCTCTCTATCCTCTCATCCTCTCTATCCTCTCATCCAGACCTGCAGCTCTCTATCCTCTCATCCAGACCTGCAGCTCTCTATCCTCTCATCCAGACCTGCAGCTCTCTATCCTCTCATCCAGACCTGCAGATCTCTATCCTCTCATCCTCTCTATCCTCTCATCCAGACCTGCAGCTCTCTATCCTCTCATCCTCTCTATCCTCTCATCCAGACCTGCAGCTCTCTATCCTCTCATCCTCTCTATCCTCTCTTCCTCTCTGTCCTCTCATCCTCTCTATCCTCTCATCCAGACCTGCAGCTCTCTATCCTCTCATCCTCTCTATCCTCTCATCCAGACCTGCAGCTCTCTATCCTCTCATCCAGACCTGCGGCTCTCTATCCTATCATCCTCTCTATCCTCTCATCCTCTCTATCCTCTCATCCTCTCTATCCTCTCATCCAGACCTGCAGCTCTCTATCCTCTCATCCAGACCTGCAGCTGTCTATCCTCTCATCCTCTCTATCCTCTCATCCAGACCTGCAGCTCTCTATCCTCTCATCCAGACCTGCAGCTCTCTATCCTCTCATCCAGACCTGCGGCTCTCTATCCTCTCATCCTCTCTATCCTCTCATCCTCTCTATCCTCTCATCCTCTCTATCATCTCTTCCAGACCTGCAGCTCTCTATCCTCTCATCCTCTCTATCCTCTCATCCAGACCTGCGGCTCTCTATCCTCTCATCCTCTCTATCCTCTCATCCAGACCTGCAGCTCTCTATCCTCTCATCCAGACCTGCAGCTCTCTATCCTCTCATCCAGACCTGCAGCTCTCTATCCTCTCATCCAGACCTGCGGCTCTCTATCCTATCATCCTCTCTATCTTCTCATCCTCTCTATCCTCTCATCCAGACCTGCAGCTCTCTATCCTCTCATCCAGACCTACAGCTCTCTATCCTCTCATCCTCTCTATCCTCTCATCCAGACCTGCAGCTCTCTATCCTCTCATCCAGACCTGCAGCTCTCTATCCTCTCATCCAGACCTGCAGCTCTCTATCCTCTCATCCTCTCTATCATCTCTTCCAGACCTGCAGCTCTCTATCCTCTCATCCTCTCTATCCTCTCATCCAGACCTGCGGCTCTCTATCCTCTCATACAGACCTGCAGCTCTCTATCCTCTCATCCAGACCTGCGGCTCTCTATCCTCTCATACAGACCTGCAGCTCTCTATCCTCTCATCCAGACCTGCAGCTCTCTATCCTCTCATCCAGACCTGCAGCTCTCTATCCTCTCATCCAGACCTGCAGCTCTCTATCCTCTCATCCAGACCTGCGGCTCTCTATCCTCTCATCCTCTCTATCCTCTCATCCAGACCTGCAGCTCTCTATCCTCTCATCCTCTCTATCCTCTCATCCAGACCTGCAGCTCTATATCCTCTCATCCAGACCTGCAGCTCTCTATCCTCTCATCCTCTCTATCCTCTAATCCAGACCTGCAGCTCTCTATCCTCTCATCCTCTCTATCCTCTCATCCAAACCTGCAGCTCTCTATCCTCTCATCCTCTCTATCCTCTCATCCAGACCTGCAGCTCTCTATCCTCTCATCCTCTCTATCCTCTCATCCAGACCTGCAGCTCTCTATCCTCTCATCCAGACCTGCAGCTCTCTATCCTCTCATCCTCTCTATCCTCTCATCCAGACCTGCAGCTCTCTATCCTCTCATCCAGACCTGCAGCTCTCTATCCTCTCATCCAGACCTGCAGCTCTCTATCCTCTCATCCAGACCTGCAGATCTCTATCCTCTCATCCTCTCTATCCTCTCATCCAGACCTGCAGCTCTCTATCCTCTCATCCTCTCTATCCTCTCATCCAGACCTGCAGCTCTCTATCCTCTCATCCTCTCTATCCTCTCATCCTCTCTATCCTCTCATCCAGACCTGCAGCTCTCTATACTCTCATCCAGACCTGCGGCTCTCTATCCTATCATCCTCTCTATCCTCTCATCCTCTCTATCCTCTCATCCTCTCTATCCTCTCATCCAGACCTGCAGCTCTCTATCCTCTCATCCAGACCTGCAGCTGTCTATCCTCTCATCCTCTCTATCCTCTCATCCAGACCTGCAGCTCTCTATCCTCTCATCCAGACCTGCAGCTCTCTATCCTCTCATCCAGACCTGCGGCTCTCTATCCTCTCATCCTCTCTATCCTCTCATCCTCTCTATCCTCTCATCCTCTCTATCATCTCTTCCAGACCTGCAGCTCTCTATCCTCTCATCCTCTCTATCCTCTCATCCAGACCTGCGGCTCTCTATCCTCTCATCCTCTCTATCCTCTCATCCAGACCTGCAGCTCTCTATCCTCTCATCCAGACCTGCGGCTCTCTATCCTATCATCCTCTCTATCCTCTCATCCTCTCTATCCTCTCATCCTCTCTATCCTCTCATCCAGACCTGCAGCTCTCTATCCTCTCATCCAGACCTGCAGCTCTCTATCCTCTCATCCTCTCTATCCTCTCATCCAGACCTGCAGCTCTCTATCCTCTCATCCAGACCTGCGGCTCTCTATCCTATCATCCTCTCTATCCTCTCATCCTCTCTATCCTCTCATCCTCTCTATCCTCTCATCCAGACCTGCAGCTCTCTATCCTCTCATCCAGACCTGCGGCTCTCTATCCTCTCATCCCCTCTATCCTCTCATCCTCTCTATCCTCTCATCCTCTCTATCCTCTCATCCAGACCTGCAGCTCTCTATCCTCTCATCCAGACCTGCAGCTCTCTATCCTCTCATCCTCACTATCCTCTCATCCTCTCTATCCTCTCATCCAGACCTGCGGCTATCTATCCTCTCATCCTCTCTATCCTCTCATCCAGACCTGCGGCTCTCTTTTCTCTCATCCTCTCTATCCTCTCATCCAAACCTGCAGCTCTCTATCCTCTCATCCAGACCTGCAGCTCTCTATCCTCTCATCCAGACCTGCAGCTCTCTATCCTCTCATCCAGACCTGCAGCTCTCTATCCTCTCATCCAGACCTGCAGCTCTCTATCCTCTCATCCAGACCTGCAGCTCTATATCCTCTCATCCAGACCTGCAGCTCTCTATCCTCTCATCCAGACCTGAAGCTCTCTATCCTCTCAACCAGACCTGCAGCTCTCTATCCTCTCATCCAGACCTGCAGCTCTCTATCCTCTCATCCAGACCTGCAGCACTCTATCCTCTCATCCAGACCTGCAGCTCTCTATCCTTTCATCCTCTCTATCCTCTCATCCTCTCTATCCTCTCATCCAGACCTGCAGCTCTCTATCCTCTCATCCAGACCTGCAGCTCTCTATCCTCTCATCCTCTCTATCCTCTCATCCTCTCTATCCTCTCATCCAGACCTGCAGCTCTCTATCCTCTCATCCAGACCTGCAGCTCTCTATCCTCTCATCCAGACCTGCAGCTCTCTATCCTCTCATCCTCTATATCCTCTCATCCAGACCTGCAGCTCTCTATCCTCTCATCCAGACCTGCAGCTCTCTATCCTCTCATCCAGACCTGCGGCTCTCTATCCTCTCATCCTCTCTATCCTCTCATCCTCTCTATCCTCTCATCCTCTCTATCCTCTCATCCAGACCTGCAGCTCTCTATCCTCTCATCCAGACCTGCAGCTCTCTATCCTCTCATCCTCTCTATCCTTTCATCCAGACCTGCAGCTCTCTATCCTCTCATCCAGACCTGCGGCTCTCTATCCTCTCATCCTCTCTATCCTCTCATCCAGACCTGCGGCTCTCTATCCTCTCATACAGACCTGCAGCTCTCTATCCTCTCATCCAGACCTGCAGCTCTCTATCCTCTCATCCAGACCTGCAGCTCTCTATCCTCTCATCCAGACCTGCAGCTCTCTATCCTCTCATCCAGACCTGCGGCTCTCTATCCTCTCATCCTCTCTATCCTCTCATCCAGACCTGCAGCTCTCTATCCTCTCATCCAGACCTGCAGATCTCTATCCTCTCATCCTCTCTATCCTCTCATCCAGACCTGCAGCTCTCTATCCTCTCATCCTCTCTATCCTCTCATCCAGACCTGCAGCTCTCTATCCTCTCATCCTCTCTATCCTCTCTTCCTCTCTATCCTCTCATCCTCTCTATCCTCTCATCCAGACCTGCAGCTCTCTATCCTCTCATCCTCTCTATCCTCTTATCCAGACCTGCATTTCTCTATCCTCTCATCCAGACCTGCGGCTCTCTATCCTATCATCCTCTCTATCCTCTCATCCTCTCTATCCTCTCATCCTCTCTATCCTCTCATCCAGACCTGCAGCTCTCTATCCTCTCATCCAGACCTGCAGCTCTCTATCCTCTCATCCTCTCTATCCTCTCATCCAGACCTGCAGTTCTCTATCCTCTCATCCAGACCTGCAGCTCTCTATCCTCTCATCCAGACCTGCAGCTTTATATCCTCTCATCCAGACCTGCAGCTCTCTATCCTCTCATCCTCTCTATCCTCTCATCCAGACCTGCAGCTCTCTATCCTCTCATCCAGACCTGCAGCTCTCTATCCTCTCATCCAGACCTGCAGCTTTATATCCTCTCATCCTCTCTATCATCTCTTCCAGACCTGCAGCTCTCTATCCTCTCATCCTCTCTATCCTCTCATCCAGACCTGCGGCTCTCTATCCTCTCATCCTCTCTATCCTCTCATCCAGACCTGCAGCTCTCTATCCTCTCATCCAGACCTGCAGCTCTCTATCCTCTCATCCAGACCTGCGGCTCTCTATCCTATCATCCTCTCTATCTTCTCATCCTCTCTATCCTCTCATCCAGACCTGCAGCTCTCTATCCTCTCATCCAGACCTGCAGCTCTCTATCCTCTCATCCTCTCTATCCTCTCATCCAGACCTGCAGCTCTCTATCCTCTCATCCAGACCTGCAGCTCTCTATCCTCTCTTCCAGACCTGCAGCTCTCTATCCTCTCATCCTCTCTATCCTCTCTTCCTCTCTATCCTCTCATCCTCTCTATCCTCTCATCCAGACCTGCAGCTCTCTATCCTCTCATCCTCTCTATCCTCTTATCCAGACCTGCATTTCTCTATCCTCTCATCCAGACCTGCGGCTCTCTATCCTATCATCCTCTCTATCCTCTCATCCTCTCTATCCTCTCATCCTCTCTATCCTCTCATCCAGACCTGCAGCTCTCTATCCTCTCATCCAGACCTGCAGCTCTCTATCCTCTCATCCTCTCTATCCTCTCATCCAGACCTGCAGCTCTCTATCCTCTCATCCAGACCTGCAGCTCTCTATCCTCTCATCCAGACCTGCAGCTTTATATCCTCTCATCCAGACCTGCAGCTCTCTATCCTCTCATCCTCTCTATCCTCTCATCCAGACCTGCAGCTCTCTATCCTCTCATCCAGACCTGCAGCTCTCTATCCTCTCATCCAGACCTGCAGCTTTATATCCTCTCATCCTCTCTATCATCTCTTCCAGACCTGCAGCTCTCTATCCTCTCATCCTCTCTATCCTCTCATCCAGACCTGCGGCTCTCTATCCTCTCATCCTCTCTATCCTCTCATCCAGACCTGCAGCTCTCTATCCTCTCATCCAGACCTGCAGCTCTCTATCCTCTCATCCAGACCTGCGGCTCTCTATCCTATCATCCTCTCTATCTTCTCATCCTCTCTATCCTCTCATCCAGACCTGCAGCTCTCTATCCTCTCATCCAGACCTGCAGCTCTCTATCCTCTCATCCTCTCTATCCTCTCATCCAGACCTGCAGCTCTCTATCCTCTCATCCAGACCTGCAGCTCTCTATCCTCTCATCCAGACCTGCAGCTCTCTATCCTCTCATCCTCTCTATCATCTCTTCCAGACCTGCAGCTCTCTATCCTCTCATCCTCTCTATCCTCTCATCCAGACCTGCAGCTCTCTATCCTCTCATCCAGACCTGCAGCTCTCTATCCTCTCATCCTCTCTATCCTTTCATCCAGACCTGCAGCTCTCTATCCTCTCATCCAGACCTGCGGCTCTCTATCCTCTCATCCTCTCTATCCTCTCATCCAGACCTGCGGCTCTCTATCCTCTCATACAGACCTGCAGCTCTCTATCCTCTCATCCAGACCTGCAGCTCTCTATCCTCTCATCCAGACCTGCAGCTCTCTATCCTCTCATCCAGACCTGCAGCTCTCTATCCTCTCATCCAGACCTGCGGCTCTCTATCCTCTCATCCTCTCTATCCTCTCATCCAGACCTGCAGCTCTCTATCCTCTCATCCAGACCTGCAGATCTCTATCCTCTCATCCTCTCTATCCTCTCATCCAGACCTGCAGCTCTCTATCCTCTCATCCTCTCTATCCTCTCTTCCTCTCTATCCTCTCATCCTCTCTATCCTCTCATCCAGACCTGCAGCTCTCTATCCTCTCATCCTCTCTATCCTCTTATCCAGACCTGCATTTCTCTATCCTCTCATCCAGACCTGCGGCTCTCTATCCTATCATCCTCTCTATCCTCTCATCCTCTCTATCCTCTCATCCTCTCTATCCTCTCATCCAGACCTGCAGCTCTCTATCCTCTCATCCAGACCTGCAGCTCTCTATCCTCTCATCCTCTCTATCCTCTCATCCAGACCTGCAGCTCTCTATCCTCTCATCCAGACCTGCAGCTCTCTATCCTCTCATCCAGACCTGCAGCTTTATATCCTCTCATCCTCTCTATCATCTCTTCCAGACCTGCAGCTCTCTATCCTCTCATCTTCTCTATCCTCTCATCCAGACCTGCGGCTCTCTATCCTCTCATCCTCTCTATCCTCTCATCCAGACCTGCAGCTCTCTAGCCTCTCATCCAGACCTGCAGCTCTCTATCCTCTCATCCAGACCTGCGGCTCTCTATCCTATCATCCTCTCTATCTTCTCATCCTCTCTATCCTCTCATCCAGACCTGCAGCTCTCTATCCTCTCATCCAGACCTGCAGCTCTCTATCCTCTCATCCTCTCTATTCTCTCATCCAGACCTGCAGCTCTCTATCCTCTCATCCAGACCTGCAGCTCTCTATCCTCTCATCCAGACCTGCAGCTCTCTATCCTCTCATCCTCTCTATCATCTCTTCCAGACCTGCAGCTCTCTATCCTCTCATCCTCTCTATCCTCTCATCCAGACCTGCGGCTCTCTATCCTCTCATACAGACCTGCAGCTCTCTATCCTCTCATCCAGACCTGCGGCTCTCTATCCTCTCATACAGACCTGCAGCTCTCTATCCTCTCATCCAGACCTGCAGCTCTCTATCCTCTCATCCAGACCTGCAGCTCTCTATCCTCTCATCCAGACCTGCAGCTCTCTATCCTCTCATCCAGACCTGCAGCTCTCTATCCTCTCATCCTCTCTATCCTCTCATCCAGACCTGCAGCTCTCTATCCTCTCATCCTCTCTATCCTCTCATCCAGACCTGCAGCTCTATATCCTCTCATCCAGACCTGCAGCTCTCTATCCTCTCATCCTCTCTATCCTCTAATCCAGACCTGCAGCTCTCTATCCTCTCATCCTCTCTATCCTCTCATCCAAACCTGCAGCTCTCTATCCTCTCATCCTCTCTATCCTCTCATCCAGACCTGCAGCTCTCTATCCTCTCATCCTCTCTATCCTCTCATCCAGACCTGCAGCTCTCTATCCTCTCATCCAGACCTGCAGCTCTCTATCCTCTCATCCTCTCTATCCTCTCATCCAGACCTGCAGCTCTCTATCCTCTCATCCAGACCTGCAGCTCTCTATCCTCTCATCCAGACCTGCAGCTCTCTATCCTCTCATCCAGACCTGCAGATCTCTATCCTCTCATCCTCTCTATCCTCTCATCCAGACCTGCAGCTCTCTATCCTCTCATCCTCTCTATCCTCTCATCCAGACCTGCAGCTCTCTATCCTCTCATCCTCTCTATCCTCTCTTCCTCTCTATCCTCTCATCCTCTCTATCCTCTCATCCAGACCTGCAGCTCTCTATCCTCTCATCCTCTCTATCCTCTCATCCAGACCTGCAGCTCTCTATCCTCTCATCCAGACCTGCGGCTCTCTATCCTATCATCCTCTCTATCCTCTCATCCTCTCTATCCTCTCATACTCTCTATCCTCTCATCCAGACCTGCAGCTCTCTATCCTCTCATCCAGACCTGCAGCTCTCTATCCTCTCATCCAGACCTGCGGCTCTCTATCCTATCATCCTCTCTATCTTCTCATCCTCTCTATCCTCTCATCCAGACCTGCAGCTCTCTATCCTCTCATCCAGACCTGCAGCTCTCTATCCTCTCATCCTCTCTATCCTCTCATCCAGACCTGCAGCTCTCTATCCTCTCATCCAGACCTGCAGCTCTCTATCCTCTCATCCAGACCTGCAGCTCTCTATCCTCTCATCCTCTCTATCATCTCTTCCAGACCTGCAGCTCTCTATCCTCTCATCCTCTCTATCCTCTCATCCAGACCTGCGGCTCTCTATCCTCTCATACAGACCTGCAGCTCTCTATCCTCTCATCCAGACCTGCGGCTCTCTATCCTCTCATACAGACCTGCAGCTCTCTATCCTCTCATCCAGACCTGCAGCTCTCTATCCTCTCATCCAGACCTGCAGCTCTCTATCCTCTCATCCAGACCTGCAGCTCTCTATCCTCTCATCCAGACCTGCAGCTCTCTATCCTCTCATCCTCTCTATCCTCTCATCCAGACCTGCAGCTCTCTATCCTCTCATCCTCTCTATCCTCTCATCCAGACCTGCAGCTCTATATCCTCTCATCCAGACCTGCAGCTCTCTATCCTCTCATCCTCTCTATCCTCTAATCCAGACCTGCAGCTCTCTATCCTCTCATCCTCTCTATCCTCTCATCCAAACCTGCAGCTCTCTATCCTCTCATCCTCTCTATCCTCTCATCCAGACCTGCAGCTCTCTATCCTCTCATCCTCTCTATCCTCTCATCCAGACCTGCAGCTCTCTATCCTCTCATCCAGACCTGCAGCTCTCTATCCTCTCATCCTCTCTATCCTCTCATCCAGACCTGCAGCTCTCTATCCTCTCATCCAGACCTGCAGCTCTCTATCCTCTCATCCAGACCTGCAGCTCTCTATCCTCTCATCCAGACCTGCAGATCTCTATCCTCTCATCCTCTCTATCCTCTCATCCAGACCTGCAGCTCTCTATCCTCTCATCCTCTCTATCCTCTCATCCAGACCTGCAGCTCTCTATCCTCTCATCCTCTCTATCCTCTCTTCCTCTCTATCCTCTCATCCTCTCTATCCTCTCATCCAGACCTGCAGCTCTCTATCCTCTCATCCTCTCTATCCTCTCATCCAGACCTGCAGCTCTCTATCCTCTCATCCAGACCTGCGGCTCTCTATCCTATCATCCTCTCTATCCTCTCATCCTCTCTATCCTCTCTATCCTCTCATCCAGACCTGCAGCTCTCTATCCTCTCATCCAGACCTGCAGCTGTCTATCCTCTCATCCTCTCTATCCTCTCATCCAGACCTGCAGCTCTCTATCCTCTCATCCAGACCTGCAGCTCTCTATCCTCTCATCCAGACCTGCAGCTCTATATCCTCTCATCCTCTCTATCCTCTCATCCAGACCTGCAGCTCTCTATCCTCTCATCCTCTCTATCCTCTCATCCAGACCTGCAGCTCTCTATCCTCTCATCCAGACCTGCAGCTCTCTATCCTCTCATCCTCTCTATCCTCTCATCCAGACCTGCAGCTCTCTATCCTCTCATCCAGACCTGCAGCTCTCTATCCTCTCATCCAGACCTGCAGCTCTCTATCCTCTCATCCAGACCTGCAGATCTCTATCCTCTCATCCTCTCTATCCTCTCATCCAGACCTGCAGCTCTCTATCCTCTCATCCTCTCTATCCTCTCATCCAGACCTGCAGCTCTCTATCCTCTCATCCTCTCTATCCTCTCTTCCTCTCTATCCTCTCATCCTCTCTATCCTCTCATCCAGACCTGCAGCTCTCTATCCTCTCATCCTCTCTATCCTCTCATCCAGACCTGCAGCTCTCTATCCTCTCATCCAGACCTGCGGCTCTCTATCCTATCATCCTCTCTATCCTCTCATCCTCTCTATCCTCTCATACTCTCTATCCTCTCATCCAGACCTGCAGCTCTCTATCCTCTCATCCAGACCTGCAGCTCTATATCCTCTCATCCTCTCTATCCTCTCATCCAGACCTGCAGCTCTCTATCCTCTCATCCTCTCTATCCTCTCATCCAGACCTGCAGCTCTCTATCCTCTCATCCAGACCTGCAGCTCTCTATCCTCTCATCCTCTCTATCCTCTCATCCAGACCTGCAGCTCTCTATCCTCTCATCCAGACCTGCAGCTCTCTATCCTCTCATCCAGACCTGCAGCTCTCTATCCTCTCATCCTCTCTATCATCTCTTCCAGACCTGCAGCTCTCTATCCTCTCATCCTCTCTATCCTCTCATCCAGACCTGCGGCTCTCTATCCTCTCATACAGACCTGCAGCTCTCTATCCTCTCATCCAGACCTGCGGCTCTCTATCCTCTCATACAGACCTGCAGCTCTCTATCCTCTCATCCAGACCTGCAGCTCTCTATCCTCTCATCCAGACCTGCAGCTCTCTATCCTCTCATCCAGACCTGCAGCTCTCTATCCTCTCATCCAGACCTGCAGCTCTCTATCCTCTCATCCTCTCTATCCTCTCATCCAGACCTGCAGCTCTCTATCCTCTCATCCTCTCTATCCTCTCATCCAGACCTGCAGCTCTATATCCTCTCATCCAGACCTGCAGCTCTCTATCCTCTCATCCTCTCTATCCTCTAATCCAGACCTGCAGCTCTCTATCCTCTCATCCTCTCTATCCTCTCATCCAAACCTGCAGCTCTCTATCCTCTCATCCTCTCTATCCTCTCATCCAGACCTGCAGCTCTCTATCCTCTCATCCTCTCTATCCTCTCATCCAGACCTGCAGCTCTCTATCCTCTCATCCAGACCTGCAGCTCTCTATCCTCTCATCCTCTCTATCCTCTCATCCAGACCTGCAGCTCTCTATCCTCTCATCCAGACCTGCAGCTCTCTATCCTCTCATCCAGACCTGCAGCTCTCTATCCTCTCATCCAGACCTGCAGATCTCTATCCTCTCATCCTCTCTATCCTCTCATCCAGACCTGCAGCTCTCTATCCTCTCATCCTCTCTATCCTCTCATCCAGACCTGCAGCTCTCTATCCTCTCATCCTCTCTATCCTCTCTTCCTCTCTATCCTCTCATCCTCTCTATCCTCTCATCCAGACCTGCAGCTCTCTATCCTCTCATCCTCTCTATCCTCTCATCCAGACCTGCAGCTCTCTATCCTCTCATCCAGACCTGCGGCTCTCTATCCTATCATCTTCTCTATCCTCTCATCCTCTCTATCCTCTCATCCTCTCTATCCTCTCATCCAGACCTGCAGCTCTCTATCCTCTCATCCAGACCTGCAGCTGTCTATCCTCTCATCCTCTCTATCCTCTCATCCAGACCTGCAGCTCTCTATCCTCTCATCCAGACCTGCAGCTCTCTATCCTCTCATCCAGACCTGCAGCTCTATATCCTCTCATCCTCTCTATCATCTCTTCCAGACCTGCAGCTCTCTATCCTCTCATCCTCTCTATCCTCTCATCCGGACCTGCGGCTCTCTATCCTCTCATCCTCTCTATCCTCTCATCCAGACCTGCAGCTCTCTATCCTCTCATCCAGACCTGCAGCTCTCTATCCTCTCATCCAGACCTGCGGCTCTCTATCCTATCATCCTCTCTATCCTCTCATCCTCTCTATCCTCTCATCCTCTCTATCCTCTCATCCAGACCTGCAGCTCTCTATCCTCTCATCCAGACCTGCAGCTCTCTATCCTCTCATCCTCTCTATCCTCTCATCCAGACCTGCAGCTCTCTATCCTCTCATCCAGACCTGCGGCTCTCTATCCTATCATCCTCTCTATCCTCTCATCCTCTCTATCCTCTCATCCTCTCTATCCTCTCATCCAGACCTGCAGCTCTCTATCCTCTCATCCAGACCTGCAGCTCTCTATCCTCTCATCCTCTCTATCATCTCTTCCAGACCTGCAGCTCTCTATCCTCTCATCCTCTCTATCCTCTCATCCAGACCTTCAGCTCTCTATCCTCTCATCCAGACCTGCGGCTCTCTATTCTCTCATCCTCTCTATCCTCTCATCCTCTCTATCCTCTCATCCTCTCTATCCTCTCATCCAGACCTGCAGCTCTCTATCCTCTCATCCAGACCTGCAGCTCTCTATCCTCTCATCCTCTCTATCCTTTCATCCAGACCTGCAGCTCTCTATCCTCTCATCCAGACCTGCGGCTCTCTATCCTCTCATCCTCTCTATCCTCTCATCCAGACCTGCGGCTCTCTATCCTCTCATACAGACCTGCAGCTCTCTATCCTCTCATCCAGACCTGCAGCTCTCTATCCTCTCATCCAGACCTGCAGCTCTCTATCCTCTCATCCAGACCTGCAGCTCTCTATCCTCTCATCCAGACCTGCGGCTCTCTATCCTCTCATCCTCTCTATCCTCTCATCCATACCTGCAGCTCTCTATCCTCTCATCCAGACCTGCAGCTCTCTATCCTCTCATCCTCTCTATCCTCTCATCCAGACCTGCAGCTCTCTATCCTCTCATCCTCTCTATCCTCTCATCCAGACCTGCAGCTCTCTATCCTCTCATCCTCTCTATCCTCTCTTCCTCTCTATCCTCTCATCCTCTCTATCCTCTCATCCAGACCTGCAGCTCTCTATCCTCTCATCCTCTCTATCCTCTTATCCAGACCTGCATTTCTCTATCCTCTCATCCAGACCTGCGGCTCTCTATCCTATCATCCACTCTATCCTCTCATCCTCTCTATCCTCTCATCCTCTCTATCCTCTCATCCAGACCTGCAGCTCTCTATCCTCTCATCCAGACCTGCAGCTCTCTATCCTCTCATCCTCTCTATCCTCTCATCCAGACCTGCAGCTCTCTATCCTCTCATCCAGACCTGCAGCTCTCTATCCTCTCATCCAGACCTGCAGCTTTATATCCTCTCATCCTCTCTATCATCTCTTCCAGACCTGCAGCTCTCTATCCTCTCATCCTCTCTATCCTCTCATCCAGACCTGCGGCTCTCTATCCTCTCATCCTCTCTATCCTCTCATCCAGACCTGCAGCTCTCTATCCTCTCATCCAGACCTGCAGCTCTCTATCCTCTCATCCAGACCTGCGGCTCTCTATCCTATCATCCTCTCTATCTTCTCATCCTCTCTATCCTCTCATCCAGACCTGCAGCTCTCTATCCTCTCATCCAGACCTGCAGCTCTCTATCCTCTCATCCTCTCTATCCTCTCATCCAGACCTGTAGCTCTCTATCCTCTCATCCAGACCTGCAGCTCTCTATTCTCTCATCCAGACCTGCAGCTCTCTATCCTCTCATCCTCTCTATCATCTCTTCCAGACCTGCAGCTCTCTATCCTCTCATTCTCTCTATCCTCTCATCCAGACCTGCGGCTCTCTATCCTCTCATACAGACCTGCAGCTCTCTATCCTCTCATCCAGACCTGCGGCTCTCTATCCTCTCATACAGACCTGCAGCTCTCTATCCTCTCATCCAGACCTGCAGCTCTCTATCCTCTCATCCAGACCTGCAGCTCTCTATCCTCTCATCCAGACCTGCAGCTCTCTATCCTCTCATCCAGACCTGCGGCTCTCTATCCTCTCATCCTCTCTATCCTCTCATCCAGACCTGCAGCTCTCTATCCTCTCATCCTCTCTATCCTCTCATCCAGACCTGCAGCTCTCTATCCTCTCATCCAGACCTGCAGCTCTCTATCCTCTCATCCTCTCTATCCTCTAATCCAGACCTGCAGCTCTCTATCCTCTCATCCTCTCTATCCTCTCATCCAAACCTGCAGCTCTATATCCTCTCATCCTCTCTATCCTCTCATCCAGACCTGCAGCTCTCTATCCTCTCATCCTCTCTATCCTCTCATCCAGACCTGCAGCTCTCTATCCTCTCATCCAGACCTGCAGCTCTCTATCCTCTCATCCTCTCTATCCTCTCATCCAGACCTGCAGCTCTCTATCCTCTCATCCAGACCTGCAGCTCTCTATCCTCTCATCCAGACCTGCAGCTCTCTATCCTCTCATCCAGACCTGCAGATCTCTATCCTCACATCCTCTCTATCCTCTCATCCAGACCTGCAGCTCTCTATCCTCTCATCCTCTCTATCCTCTCATCCAGACCTGCAGCTCTCTATCCTCTCATCCTCTCTATCCTCTCTTCCTCTCTATCCTCTCATCCTCTCTATCCTCTCATCCAGACCTGCAGCTCTCTATCCTCTCATCCTCTCTATCCTCTCATCCAGACCTGCAGCTCTCTATCCTCTCATCCAGACCTGCGCCTCTCTATCCTATCATCCTCTCTATCCTCTCATCCTCTCTATCCTCTCATCCTCTCTATCCTCTCATCCAGACCTGCAGCTCTCTATCCTCTCATCCAGACCTGCAGCTGTCTATCCTCTCATCCTCTCTATCCTCTCATCCAGACCTGCAGCTCTCTATCCTCTCATCCAGACCTGCAGCTCTCTATCCTCTCATCCAGACCTGCAGCTCTATATCCTCTCATCCTCTCTATCATCTCTTCCAGACCTGCAGCTCTCTATCCTCTCATCCTCTTTATCCTCTCATCCAGACCTGCGGCTCTCTATCCTCTCATCCTCTCTATCCTCTCATCCAGACCTGCAGCTCTCTATCCTCTCATCCAGACCTGCAGCTCTCTATCCTCTCATCCAGACCTGCGGCTCTCTATCCTATCATCCTCTCTATCCTCTCATCCTCTCTATCATCTCATCCTCTCTATCCTCTCATCCAGACCTGCAGCTCTCTATCCTCTCATCCAGACCTGCAGCTCTCTATCCTCTCATCCTCTCTATCCTCTCATCCAGACCTGCAGCTCTCTATCCTCTCATCCAGACCTGCGGCTCTCTATCCTATCATCCTCTCTATCCTCTCATCCTCTCTATCCTCTCATCCTCTCTATCCTCTCATCCAGACCTGCAGCTCTCTATCCTCTCATCCAGACCTGCAGCTCTCTATCCTCTCATCCTCTCTATCATCTCTTCCAGACCTGCAGCTCTCTATCCTCTCATCCTCTCTATCCTCTCATCCAGACCTGCGGCTCTCTATCCTCTCATACAGACCTGCAGCTCTCTATCCTCTCATCCAGACCTGCGGCTCTCTATCCTCTCATACAGACCTGCAGCTCTCTATCCTCTCATCCAGACCTGCAGCTCTCTATCCTCTCATCCAGACCTGCAGCTCTCTATCCTCTCATCCAGACCTGCAGCTCTCTACCCTCTCATCTAGACCTGCGGCTCTCTATCCTCTCATCCTCTCTATCCTCTCATCCAGACCTGCAGCTCTCTATCCTCTCATCCTCTCTATCCTCTCATCCACACCTGCAGCTCTATATCCTCTCATCCAGACCTGCAGCTCTCTATCCTCTCATCCTCTCTATCCTCTCATCCAGACCTGCAGCTCTCTATCCTCTCATCCTCTCTACCCTCTCATCCAAACCTGCAGCTCTCTATCCTCTCATCCTCTCTATCCTCTCATCCAGACCTGCAGCTCCCTATCCTCTCATCCTCTCTATCCTCTCATCCAGACCTGCAGCTCTCTATCCTCTCATCCAGACCTGCAGCTCTCTATCCTCTCATCCTCTCTATCCTCTCATCCAGACCTGCAGCTCTCTATCCTCTCATCCAGACCTGCAGCTCTCTATCCTCTCATCCAGACCTGCAGCTCTCTATCCTCTCATCCTCACTATCCTCTCATTCAGACCTGCAGCTCTCTATCCTCTCATCCAGACCTGCAGCTCTCTATCCTCTCATCCAGACCTGCGGCTCTCTATCCTCCCATCCTCTCTATCCTCTCATCCAGACCTGCAGCTCTCTATCCTCTCATCCAGACCTGCGGCTCTCTATCCTCTCATCCTCTCTATCCTCTCATCCAGACCTGCAGCTCTCTATCCTCTCATCCTCTCTATCCTCTCATCCAGACCTGCAGCTCTCTATCCTCTCATCCTCTCTATCCTCTCATCCAGACCTGCGGCTCTCTATCCTCTCATCCAGAGCTGCAGCTCTCTATCCTCTCATCCAGACCTGCGGCTCTCTATCCTCTCATCCAGACCTGCAGCTCTATATCCTCTCATCCAGACCTGCAGCTCTCTATCCTCTCATCCTCTCTATCCTCTCATCCAGACCTGAAGCTCTCTATCCTCTCATCCAGACCTGCAGCTATCTATCCTCTCATCCAGACCTGTAGCTCTCTATCCTCTCATCCAGACCTGCAGCTATGTATCCTCTCATATTCTCTATCCTCTCATCCAGACCTGCAGCTCTCTATCCTCTCATCCTCTCTATCCTCTCATCCAGACCTGCAGCTCTCTATCCTCTCATCCTCTCTATCCTCTCATCCAGACCTGCAGCTCTCTATCCTCTCATCCTCTCTATCCTCTCATCCAGACCTGCAGCTCTCTATCCTCTCATCCTCTCTATCCTCTCATCCAGACCTGCAGCTCTCTATCCTCTCATCCAGACCTGCGGCTCTCTATCCTCTCATCCAGACCTGCAGCTCTATATCCTCTCATCCAGACCTGCAGCTCTCTATCCTCTCATCCAGACCTGCAGCTCTCTATCCTTCCATCCAGACCTGCAGCTCTCTATCCTCTCACCCAGACCTGCAGCTCTCTATCCTCTCATCCAGACCTGCAGCTCTCTATCATCTCATCCAGACCTGCAGCTCTCTATCCTCTCATCCAGACCTGCAGCTCTCTATCCTCTCATCCAGACCTGCAGCTCTCTATCCTCTCATCCAGACCTGCGGCTCTCTATCCTCTCATCCTCTCTATCCTCTCATCCAGACCTGCAGCTCTCTATCCTCTCATCCAGACCTGCAGCTCTCTATCCTCTCATCCTCTCTATCCTCTCATCCAGACCTGCAGCTCTCTATCCTCTCATCCTCTCTATCCTCTCATCCAGACCTGCAGCTCTCTATCCTCTCATCCTCTCTATCCTCTCATACAGACCTGCAGCTCTCTATCCTCTCATCCTCTCTATCGTCTCATCCAGACCTGCAGCTCTCTATCCTCTCACCCTCTCTATCCTCTCATCCAGACCTGCAGCTCTCTATCCTCTCATCCAGACCTGCAGCTCTCTATCCTCTCATCCTCTCTATCCTCTCATCCAGACCTGCAGCTCTCTATCCTCTCATCCAGACCTGCAGCTCTCTATCCTCTCATCCAGACCTGCAGCTCTCTATCCTCTCATCCAGACCTGCGGCTCTCCATCCTATCATCCTCTCTATCCTCTCATCCTCTCTATCCTCTCATCCTCTCTATCCTCTCATCCAGACCTGCAGCTCTCTATCCTCTCATCCAGACCTGCAGCTCTCTATCCTCTCATCCTCTCTATCCTCTCATCCAGACCTGCAGCTCTCTATCCTCTCATCCAGACCTGCGGCTCTCTATCCTATCATCCTCTCTATCCTCTCATCCTCTCTATCCTCTCATCCTCTCTATCCTCTCATCCAGACCTGCAGCTCTCTATCCTCTCATCCAGACCTGCAGCTCTCTATCCTCTCATCCTCTCTATCCTCTCATCCAGACCTGCGGCTCTCTATCCTCTCATACAGACCTGCAGATCTCTATCCTCTCATCCAGACCTGCGGCTCTCTATCCTCTCATACAGACCTGCAGCTCTCTATCCTCTCATCCAGACCTGCAGCTCTCTATCCTCTCATCCAGACCTGCAGCTCTCTATCCTCTCATCCAGACCTGCAGCTCTCTATCCTCTCATCCAGACCTGCGGCTCTCTATCCTCTCATCCTCTCTATCCTCTCATCCAGACCTGCAGCTCTCTATCCTCTCATCCTCTCTATCCTCTCATCCAGACCTGCAGCTCTATATCCTCTCATCCAGACCTGCAGCTCTCTATCCTCTCATCCTCTCTATCCTCTCATCCAGACCTGCAGCTCTCTATCCTCTCATCCTCTCTACCCTCTCATCCAAACCTGCAGCTATCTATCCTCTCATCCTCTCTATCCTCTCATCCAGACCTGCAGCTCCCTATCCTCTCATCCTCTCTATCCTCTCATCCAGACCTGCAGCTCTCTATCCTCTCATCCAGACCTGCAGCTCTCTATCCTCTCATCCTCTCTATCCTCTCATCCAGACCTGCAGCTCTCTATCCTCTCATCCAGACCTGCAGCTCTCTATCCTCTCATCCAGACCTGCAGCTCTCTATCCTCTCATCCAGACCTGCGGCTCTCTATCCTCTCATCCAGACCTGCAGCTCTCTATCCTCTCATCCAGACCTGCGGCTCTCTATCCTCTCATCCAGACCTGCAGCTCTCTATCCTCTCATCCAGACCTGCGGCTCTCTATCCTCTCATCCAGACCTGCAGCTCTATATCCTCTCATCCAGACCTGCAGCTCTCTATCCTCTCATACAGACCTGCAGCTCTCTATCCTCTCATCCAGACCTGCAGCTCTCTATCCTATCATCCTCTCTGTCCATCATCCTCTCTATCCTCTCATCCTCTCTATCCTCTCATCCTCTCTATCCTCTCATCCAGACCTGCAGCTCTCTATCCTCTCATCCAGACCTGCAGCTCTCTATCCTCTCATCCAGACCTGCAGCTATCTATCCTCTCATCCAGACCTGCAGCTCTCTATCCTCTAATCCTCTCTATCCTCTCATCCTCTCTATCCTCTCATCCAGACCTGCAGCTCTCTATCCTCTCATCCAGACCTGCAGCTCTCTATCCTCTCATCCTCTCTATCCTCTCATCCAGACCTGCAGCTCTCTATCCTCTCATCCTCTCTATCCTCTCATCCAGACCTGCGGCTCTCTATCCTCTCATCCAGAGCTGCAGCTCTCTATCCTCTCATCCAGACCTGCGGCTCTCTATCCTCTCATCCAGACCTGCAGCTCTATATCCTCTCATCCAGACCTGCAGCTCTCTATCCTCTCATCCAGACCTGCAGCTCTCTATCCTCTCATACAGACCTGCAGCTCTCTATCCTCTCATCCAAACCTGCAGCTCTCTATCCTATCATCCTCTCTGTCCATCATCCTCTCTATCCTCTCATCCTCTCTATCCTCTCATCCTCTCTATCCTCTCATCCAGACCTGCAGCTCTCTATCCTCTCATCCAGACCTGCAGCTCTCTATCCTCTCATCCAGACCTGCAGCTATCTATCCTCTCATCCAGACCTGCAGCTCTCTATCCTCTAATCCTCTCTATCCTCTCATCCTCTCTATCCTCTCATCCAGACCTGCAGCTCTCTATCCTCTCATCCAGACCTGCAGCTCTCTATCCTCTCATCCTCACTATCCTCTCATTCAGACCTGCAGCTCTCTATCCTCTCATCCAGACCTGCAGCTCTCTATCCTCTCATCCAGACCTGCGGCTCTCTATCCTCCCATCCTCTCTATCCTCTCATCCAGACCTGCAGCTCTCTATCCTCTCATCCAGACCTGCGGCTCTCTATCCTCTCATCCAGACCTGCAGCTCTCTATCCTCTCATCCAGACCTGCGGCTCTCTATCCTCTCATCCTCTCTATCCTCTCATCCAGACCTGCAGCTCTCTATCCTCTCATCCTCTCTATCCTCTCATCCAGACCTGCAGCTCTCTATCCTCTCATCCTCTCTATCCTCTCATCCAGACCTGCGGCTCTCTATCCTCTCATCCAGAGCTGCAGCTCTCTATCCTCTCATCCAGACCTGCGGCTCTCTATCCTCTCATCCAGACCTGCAGCTCTATATCCTCTCATCCAGACCTGCAGCTCTCTATCCTCTCATCCTCTCTATCCTCTCATCCAGACCTGAAGCTCTCTATCCTCTCATCCAGACCTGCAGCTATCTATCCTCTCATCCAGACCTGTAGCTCTCTATCCTCTCATCCAGACCTGCAGCTATGTATCCTCTCATATTCTCTATCCTCTCATCCAGACCTGCAGCTCTCTATCCTCTCATCCTCTCTATCCTCTCATCCAGACCTGCAGCTCTCTATCCTCTCATCCTCTCTATCCTCTCATCCAGACCTGCAGCTCTCTATCCTCTCATCCTCTCTATCCTCTCACCCAGACCTGCAGCTCTCTATCCTCTCATCCAGACCTGCAACTCTCTATCATCTCATCCAGACCTGCAGCTCTCTATCCTCTCATCCAGACCTGCAGCTCTCTATCCTCTCATCCAGACCTGCAGCTCTCTATCCTCTCATCCAGACCTGCGGCTCTCTATCCTCTCATCCTCTCTATCCTCTCATCCAGACCTGCAGCTCTCTATCCTCTCATCCAGACCTGCAGCTCTCTATCCTCTCATCCTCTCTATCCTCTCATCCAGACCTGCAGCTCTCTATCCTCTCATCCTCTCTACCCTCTCATCCAAACCTGCAGCTCTCTATCCTCTCATCCTCTCTATCCTCTCATCCAGACCTGCAGCTCCCTATCCTCTCATCCTCTCTATCCTCTCATCCAGACCTGCAGCTCTCTATCCTCTCATCCAGACCTGCAGCTCTCTATCCTCTCATCCTCTCTATCCTCTCATCCAGACCTGCAGCTCTCTATCCTCTCATCCAGACCTGCAGCTCTCTATCCTCTCATCCAGACCTGCAGCTCTCTATCCTCTCATCCAGACCTGCGGCTCTCTATCCTCTCATCCAGACCTGCAGCTCTCTATCCTCTCATCCAGACCTGCGGCTCTCTATCCTCTCATCCAGACCTGCAGCTCTCTATCCTCTCATCCAGACCTGCGGCTCTCTATCCTCTCATCCAGACCTGCAGCTCTATATCCTCTCATCCAGACCTGCAGCTCTCTATCCTCTCATCCATATCTGCAGCTCTCTATCCTCTCATCCAGACATGCAGCTCTCTATCCTCTCATCCAGACCTGCAGCTCTCTATCCTCTCATACAGACCTGCAGCTCTCTATCCTCTCATCCAGACCTGCAGCTCTCTATCCTATCATCCTCTCTGTCCATCATCCTCTCTATCCTCTCATCCTCTCTATCCTCTCATCCTCTCTATCCTCTCATCCAGACCTGCAGCTCTCTATCCTCTCATCCAGACCTGCAGCTCTCTATCCTCTCATCCAGACCTGCAGCTATCTATCCTCTCATCCAGACCTGCAGCTCTCTATCCTCTAATCCTCTCTATCCTCTCATCCTCTCTATCCTCTCATCCAGACCTGCAGCTCTCTATCCACTCATCCAGACCTGCAGCTCTCTATCCTCTCATCCTCACTATCCTCTCATTCAGACCTGCAGCTCTCTATCCTCTCATCCAGACCTGCAGCTCTCTATCCTCTCATCCAGACCTGCGGCTCTCTATCCTCCCATCCTCTCTATCCTCTCATCCAGACCTGCAGCTCTCTATCCTCTCATCCAGACCTGCGGCTCTCTATCCTCTCATCCAGACCTGCAGCTCTCTATCCTCTCATCCAGACCTGCGGCTCTCTATCCTCTCATCCTCTCTATCCTCTCATCCAGACCTGCAGCTCTCTATCCTCTCATCCTCTCTATCCTCTCATCCAGACCTGCAGCTCTCTATCCTCTCATCCTCTCTATCCTCTCATCCAGACCTGCGGCTCTCTATCCTCTCATCCAGAGCTGCAGCTCTCTATCCTCTCATCCAGACCTGCGGCTCTCTATCCTCTCATCCAGACCTGCAGCTCTATATCCTCTCATCCAGACCTGCAGCTCTCTATCCTCTCATCCAGACCTGCAGCTCTCTATCCTCTCATACAGACCTGCAGCTCTCTATCCTCTCATCCAAACCTGCAGCTCTCTATCCTATCATCCTCTCTGTCCATCATCCTCTCTATCCTCTCATCCTCTCTATCCTCTCATCCTCTCTATCCTCTCATCCAGACCTGCAGCTCTCTATCCTCTCATCCAGACCTGCAGCTCTCTATCCTCTCATCCAGACCTGCAGCTATCTATCCTCTCATCCAGACCTGCAGCTCTCTATCCTCTAATCCTCTCTATCCTCTCATCCTCTCTATCCTCTCATCCAGACCTGCAGCTCTCTATCCTCTCATCCAGACCTGCAGCTCTCTATCCTCTCATCCTCACTATCCTCTCATTCAGACCTGCAGCTCTCTATCCTCTCATCCAGACCTGCAGCTCTCTATCCTCTCATCCAGACCTGCGGCTCTCTATCCTCCCATCCTCTCTATCCTCTCATCCAGACCTGCAGCTCTCTATCCTCTCATCCAGACCTGCGGCTCTCTATCCTCTCATCCAGACCTGCAGCTCTCTATCCTCTCATCCAGACCTGCGGCTCTCTATCCTCTCATCCTCTCTATCCTCTCATCCAGACCTGCAGCTCTCTATCCTCTCATCCTCTCTATCCTCTCATTCAGACCTGCAGCTCTCTATCCTCTCATCCTCTCTATCCTCTCATCCAGACCTGCGGCTCTCTATCCTCTCATCCAGAGCTGCAGCTCTCTATCCTCTCATCCAGACCTGCGGCTCTCTATCCTCTCATCCAGACCTGCAGCTCTATATCCTCTCATCCAGACCTGCAGCTCTCTATCCTCTCATCCTCTCTATCCTCTCATCCAGACCTGAAGCTCTCTATCCTCTCATCCAGACCTGCAGCTATCTATCCTCTCATCCAGACCTGTAGCTCTCTATCCTCTCATCCAGACCTGCAGCTATGTATCCTCTCATATTCTCTATCCTCTCATCCAGACCTGCAGCTCTCTATCCTCTCATCCTCTCTATCCTCTCATCCAGACCTGCAGCTCTCTATCCTCTCATCCTCTCTATCCTCTCATCCAGACCTGCAGCTCTCTATCCTCTCATCCTCTCTATCCTCTCATCCAGACCTGCAGCTCTCTATCCTCTCATCCTCTCTATCCTCTCATCCAGACCTGCAGCTCTCTATCCTCTCATCCTCTCTATCCTCTCATCCAGACCTGCGGCTCTCTATCCTCTCATCCAGAGCTGCAGCTCTCTATCCTCTCATCCAGACCTGCGGCTCTCTATCCTCTCATCCAGACCTGCAGCTCTATATCCTCTCATCCAGACCTGCAGCTCTCTATCCTCTCATCCTCTCTATCCTCTCATCCAGACCTGAAGCTCTCTATCCTCTCATCCAGACCTGCAGCTATCTATCCTCTCATCCAGACCTGTAGCTCTCTATCCTCTCATCCAGACCTGCAGCTACGTATCCTCTCATATTCTCTATCCTCTCATCCAGACCTGCAGCTCTCTATCCTCTCATCCTCTCTATCCTCTCATCCAGACCTGCAGCTCTCTATCCTCTCATCCTCTCTATCCTCTCATCCAGACCTGCAGCTCTCTATCCTCTCATCCAGACCTGCAGCTCTCTATCCTCTCATCCAGACCTGCGGCTCTCTATCCTCTCATCCTCTCTATCCTCTCATCCAGACCTGCAGCTCTCTATCCTCTCATCCAGACCTGCAGCTCTCTATCCTCTCATCCTCTCTATCCTCTCATCCAGACCTGCAGCTCTCTATCCTCTCATCCTCTCTACCCTCTCATCCAAACCTGCAGCTCTCTATCCTCTCATCCTCTCTATCCTCTCATCCAGACCTGCAGCTCTCTATCCTCTCATCCTCTCTATCCTCTCATCCAGACCTGAAGCTCTCTATCCTCTCATCCAGACCTGCAGCTATCTATCCTCTCATCCAGACCTGTAGCTCTCTATCCTCTCATCCAGACCTGCAGCTATGTATCCTCTCATATTCTCTATCCTCTCATCCAGACCTGCAGCTCTCTATCCTCTCATCCTCTCTATCCTCTCATCCAGACCTGCAGCTCTCTATCCTCTCATCCTCTCTATCCTCTCATCCAGACCTGCAGCTCTCTATCCTCTCATCCTCTCTATCCTCTCATCCAGACCTGCAGCTCTCTATCCTCTCATCCTCTCTATCCTCTCATCCAGACCTGCAGCTCTCTATCCTCTCATCCAGACCTGCGGCTCTCTATCCTCTCATCCAGACCTGCAGCTCTATATCCTCTCATCCAGACCTGCAGCTCTCTATCCTCTCATCCAGACCTGCAGCTCTCTATCCTTCCATCCAGACCTGCAGCTCTCTATCCTCTCACCCAGACCTGCAGCTCTCTATCCTCTCATCCAGACCTGCAGCTCTCTATCATCTCATCCAGACCTGCAGCTCTCTATCCTCTCATCCAGACCTGCAGCTCTCTATCCTCTCATCCAGACCTGCAGCTCTCTATCCTCTCATCCAGACCTGCGGCTCTCTATCCTCTCATCCTCTCTATCGTCTCATCCAGACCTGCAGCTCTCTATCCTCTCATCCAGACCTGCAGCTCTCTATCCTCTCATCCTCTCTATCCTCTCATCCAGACCTGCAGCTCTCTATCCTCTCATCCTCTCTATCCTCTCATACAGACCTGCAGCTCTCTATCCTCTCATCCTCTCTATCGTCTCATCCAGACCTGCAGCTCTCTATCCTCTCACCCTCTCTATCCTCTCATCCAGACCTGCAGCTCTCTATCCTCTCATCCAGACCTGCAGCTCTCTATCCTCTCATCCTCTCTATCCTCTCATCCAGACCTGCAGCTCTCTATCCTCTCATCCAGACCTGCAGCTCTCTATCCTCTCATCCAGACCTGCAGCTCTCTATCCTCTCATCCAGACCTGCGGCTCTCCATCCTATCATCCTCTCTATCCTCTCATCCTCTCTATCCTCTCATCCTCTCTATCCTCTCATCCAGACCTGCAGCTCTCTATCCTCTCATCCAGACCTGCAGCTCTCTATCCTCTCATCCTCTCTATCCTCTCATCCAGACCTGCAGCTCTCTATCCTCTCATCCAGACCTGCGGCTCTCTATCCTATCATCCTCTCTATCCTCTCATCCTCTCTATCCTCTCATCCTCTCTATCCTCTCATCCAGACCTGCAGCTCTCTATCCTCTCATCCAGACCTGCAGCTCTCTATCCTCTCATCCTCTCTATCCTCTCATCCAGACCTGCGGCTCTCTATCCTCTCATACAGACCTGCAGCTCTCTATCCTCTCATCCAGACCTGCGGCTCTCTATCCTCTCATACAGACCTGCAGCTCTCTATCCTCTCATCCAGACCTGCAGCTCTCTATCCTCTCATCCAGACCTGCAGCTCTCTATCCTCTCATCCAGACCTGCAGCTCTCTAACCTCTCATCCAGACCTGCGGCTCTCTATCCTCTCATCCTCTCTATCCTCTCATCCAGACCTGCAGCTCTCTATCCTCTCATCCTCTCTATCCTCTCATCCAGACCTGCAGCTCTATATCCTCTCATCCAGACCTGCAGCTCTCTATCCTCTCATCCTCTCTATCCTCTCATCCAGACCTGCAGCTCTCTATCCTCTCATCCTCTCTACCCTCTCATCGAAAACCTGCAGCTATCTATCCTCTCATCCTCTCTATCCTCTCATCCAGACCTGCAGCTCCCTATCCTCTCATCCTCTCTATCCTCTCATCCAGACCTGCAGCTCTCTATCCTCTCATCCAGACCTGCAGCTCTCTATTCTCTCATCCTCTCTATCCTCTCATCCAGACCTGCAGCTCTCTATCCTCTCATCCAGACCTGCAGCTCTCTATCCTCTCATCCAGACCTGCAGCTCTCTATCCTCTCATCCAGACCTGCGGCTCTCTATCCTCTCATCCAGACCTGCAGCTCTCTATCCTCTCATCCAGACCTGCGGCTCTCTATCCTCTCATCCAGACCTGCAGCTCTCTATCCTCTCATCCAGACCTGCGGCTCTCTATCCTCTCATCCAGACCTGCAGCTCTATATCCTCTCATCCAGACCTGCAGCTCTCTATCCTCTCATCCATATCTGCAGCTCTCTATCCTCTCATCCAGACCTGCAGCTCTCTATCCTCTCATCCAGACCTGCAGCTCTCTATCCTCTCATACAGACCTGCAGCTCTCTATCCTCTCATCCAGACCTGCAGCTCTCTATCCTATCATCCTCTCTGTCCATCATCCTCTCTATCCTCTCATCCTCTCTATCCTCTCATCCTCTCTATCCTCTCATCCAGACCTGCAGCTCTCTATCCTCTCATCCAGACCTGCAGCTCTCTATCCTCTCATCCAGACCTGCAGCTATCTATCCTCTCATCCAGACCTGCAGCTCTCTATCCTCTAATCCTCTCCATCCTCTCATCCTCTCTATCCTCTCATCCAGACCTGCAGCTCTCTATCCTCTCATCCAGACCTGCAGCTCTCTATCCTCTCATCCTCTCTATCCTCTCATTCAGACCTGCAGCTCTCTATCCTCTCATCCAGACATGCAGCTATCTATCCTCTCATCCAGACCTGCAGCTCTCTATCCTCTCATCCTCTCTATCCTCTCATCCAGACCTGCAGCTCTCTATCCTCTCATCCAGACCTGCGGCTCTCTATCCTCTCATCCAGACCTGCAGCTCTATATCCTCTCATCCAGACCTGCAGCTCTCTATCCTCTCATCCAGACCTGCAGCTCTCTATCCTTCCATCCAGACCTGCAGCTCTCTATCCTCTCACCCAGACCTGCAGCTCTCTATCCTCTCATCCAGACCTGCAGCTCTCTATCATCTCATCCAGACCTGCAGCTCTCTATCCTCTCATCCAGACCTGCAGCTCTCTATCCTCTCATCCAGACCTGCAGCTCTCTATCCTCTCATCCAGACCTGCGGCTCTCTATCCTCTCATCCTCTCTATCCTCTCATCCAGACCTGCAGCTCTCTATCCTCTCATCCAGACCTGCAGCTCTCTATCCTCTCATCCTCTCTATCCTCTCATCCAGACCTGCAGCTCTCTATCCTCTCATCCTCTCTATCCTCTCATCCAGACCTGCAGCTCTCTATCCTCTCTATCCTCTCATCCAGACCTGCAGCTCTCTATCCTCTCATCCTCTCTATCCTCTCATCCAGACCTGCAGCTCTCTATCCTCTCATCCTCTCTATACTCTCATCCAGACCTGCAGCTCTCTATCCTCTCATCCAGACCTGCGGCTCTCTATCCTCTCATCCAGACCTGCAGCTCTATATCCTCTCATCCAGACCTGCAGCTCTCTATCCTCTCATCCAGACCTGCAGCTCTCTATCCTTCCATCCAGACCTGCAGCTCTCTATCCTCTCACCCAGACCTGCAGCTCTCTATCCTCTCATCCAGACCTGCAGCTCTCTATCATCTCATCCAGACCTGCAGCTCTCTATCCTCTCATCCAGACCTGCAGCTCTCTATCCTCTCATCCAGACCTGCAGCTCTCTATCCTCTCATCCAGACCTGCGGCTCTCTATCCTCTCATCCTCTCTATCCTCTCATCCAGACCTGCAGCTCTCTATCCTCTCATCCAGACCTGCAGCTCTCTATCCTCTCATCCTCTCTATCCTCTCATCCAGACCTGCAGCTCTCTATCCTCTCATCCTCTCTACCCTCTCATCCAAACCTGCAGCTCTCTATCCTCTCATCCTCTCTATCCTCTCATCCAGACCTGCAGCTCCCTATCCTCTCATCCTCTCTATCCTCTCATCCAGACCTGCAGCTCTCTATCCTCTCATCCAGACCTGCAGCTCTCTATCCTCTCATCCTCTCTATCCTCTCATCCAGACCTGCAGCTCTCTATCCTCTCATCCAGACCTGCAGCTCTCTATCCTCTCATCCAGACCTGCAGCTCTCTATCCTCTCATCCAGAGCTGCAGCTCTCTATCCTCTCATCCAGACCTGCGGCTCTCTATCCTCTCATCCAGACCTGCAGCTCTATATCCCTCATCCAGACCTGCAGCTCTCTATCCTCTCATCCTCTCTATCCTCTCATCCAGACCTGAAGCTCTCTATCCTCTCATCCAGACCTGCAGCTATCTATCCTCTCATCCAGACCTGTAGCTCTCTATCCTCTCATCCAGACCTGCAGCTATGTATCCTCTCATATTCTCTATCCTCTCATCCAGACCTGCAGCTCTCTATCCTCTCATCCTCTCTATCCTCTCATCCAGATCTGCAGCTCTCTATCCTCTCATCCTCTCTATCCTCTCATCCAGACCTGCAGCTCTCTATCCTCTCATCCTCTCTATCCTCTCATCCAGACCTGCAGCTCTCTATCCTCTCATCCTCTCTATCCTCTCATCCAGACCTGCAGCTCTCTATCCTCTCATCCAGACCTGCGGCTCTCTATCCTCTCATCCAGACCTGCAGCTCTATATCCTCTCATCCAGACCTGCAGCTCTCTATCCTCTCATCCAGACCTGCAGCTCTCTATCCTTCCATCCAGACCTGCAGCTCTCTATCCTCTCACCCAGACCTGCAGCTCTCTATCCTCTCATCCAGACCTGCAGCTCTCTATCATCTCATCCAGACCTGCAGCTCTCTATCCTCTCATCCAGACCTGCAGCTCTCTATCCTCTCATCCAGACCTGCAGCTCTCTATCCTCTCATCCAGACCTGCGGCTCTCTATCCTCTCATCCTCTCTATCCTCTCATCCAGACCTGCAGCTCTCTATCCTCTCATCCAGACCTGCAGCTCTCTATCCTCTCATCCAGACCTGCAGCTCTCTATCCTCTCATCCAGACCTGCGGCTCTCTATCCTCTCATCCTCTCTATCCTCTCATCCAGACCTGCAGCTCTCTATCCTCTCACCCTCTCTATCCTCTCATCCAGACCTGCAGCTCTATATCCTCTCATCCAGACCTGCAGCTCTCTATCCTCTCATCCTCTCTATCCTCTCATCCAGACCTGCGGCTCTATATCCTCTCATCCTCTCTATGCTCTCATACAGACCTGCAGCTCTCTATCATCTCATCCTCTCTATCCTCTCATCCAGACCTGCAGCTCTCTATCCTCTCATCCTCTCTATCCTCTCATCCAGACCTGCAGCTCTCTATCCTCTCATCCTCTCTATCCTCTCATCCAGACCTGCAGCTCTCTATACTCTCATCCTCTCTATCCTCTCATCCAGACCTGCAGCTCTCTATCCTCTCATCCAGACCTGCGGCTCTCTATCCTCTCATCCAGACCTGCAGCTCTCTATCATCTCATCCAGACCTGCAGCTCTCTATCCTCTCATCCAGACCTGCAGCTCTCTATCCTCTCATCCAGACCTTCAGCTCTCTATCCTCTCATCCAGACCTGCGGCTCTCTATCCTCTCATCCTCTCTATCCACTCATCCAGACCTGCAGCTCTCTATCCTCTCATCCAGACCTGCAGCTCTCTATCCTCTCATCCTCTCTATCCTCTCATCCAGACCTGCAGCTCTCTATCCTCTCATCCTCTCTATCCTCTCATCCAGACCTGCAGCTCTCTATCCTCTCATCCAGACCTGCAGCTCTCTATCCTCTCATCCAGACCTGCAGCTCTCTATCCTCTCATCCAGACCTGCAGCTCTCTATCCTCTCATCCAGACCTGCAGCTCTCTATCCTCTCATCCAGACCTGCGGCTCTCTATCCTCTCATCCTCTCTATCCTCTCATCCTCTCTATCCTCTCATCCTCTCTATCCTCTCATCCAGACCTGCAGCTCTCTATCCTCTCATCCAGACCTGCGGCTCTCTATCCTCTCATTCTCTATCCTCTCATCCAGACCTGCGGCTCTCTATCCTCTCATCCAGACCTGCAGCTCTCTATCCTCTCATCCAGACCTGCAGCTCTCTATCCTCTCATCCAGACCTGCAGCTCTCTATCCTCTCATCCAGACCTGCGGCTCTCTATCCTCTCATCCTCTCTATCCTCTCATCCAGACCTGCAGCTCTCTATCCTCTCATCCAGACCTGCAGCTCTCTATCCTCTCATCTTCTCTATCCTTTCATCCAGACCTGCAGCTCTCTATCCTATCATCCAGACATGCAGCTCTCTATCCTCTCATCCAGACCTGCAGCTCTCTATCCTCTCATCCAGACCTGCAGCTCTCTATCCTCTCATCCAGACCTGCAGCTCTCTATCCTCTCATCCTCTCTATCCTCTCATCCAGACCTGCAGCTCTCTATCCTCTCATCCAGACCTGCAGCTCTCTATCCTCTCATCCTCTCTATCCTCTCATCCAGACCTGCAGCTCTCTATCCTCTCATCCTCTCTATCCTCTCATCCAGACCTGCGGCTCTCTATCCTCTCATCCAGACCTGCAGCTCTCTATCCTCTCATCCAGACCTGCAGCTCTCTATCCTCTCATCCAGACCTGCAGCTCTCTATCCTCTCATCCAGACCTGCAGCTCTCTATCCTCTCATCCAGACCTGCAGCTCTCTATCCTCTCATCCAGACCTGCAGCTCTCCATCCTCTCATCCTCTCTATTCTCTCATCCAGACCTGCAGCTCTCTATCCTTTCATCATCTCTATCCTCTCATCCTCTCTATCCTCTCATCCTCTCTATCCTCTCATCCTCTCTATCCTCTCATCCTCTCTATCCTCTCATCCAGACCTGCAGCTCTCTATCCTCTCATCCAAACCTGCAGCTCTTTATCCTCTCATCCTCTCTATCCTCTCATCCAGACCTGCGGCTCTCTATCCTCTCATCCAGACCTGCAGCTCTCTATCCTCTCATCCTCTCTATCCTCTCATCCAGACCTGCGGCTCTCTATCCTCTCATGCTCTCTATCCTCTCATCCAGACCTGCAGCTCTCTATCCTCTCATCCTCTCTATCCTCTCATCCAGACATGCAGCTCTCTATCCTCTCATCCAGACCTGCGGCTCTCTATCCTCTCATCCTCTCTATCCTCTCATCCAGACCTGCAGCTCTCTATCCTCTCATCCAGACCTGCGGCTCTCTATCCTCTCATCCAGACCTGCAGCTCTCTATCCTCTCATCCAGACCTGCAGCTCTCTATCCTCTCATCCAGACCTGCAGCTCTCTATCCTCTCATCCAGACCTGCAGCTCTCTATCCTCTCATCCAGACCTGCGGCTCTCTATCCTCTCATCCTCTCTATCCTCTCATCCTCTCTATCCTCTCATCCTCTCTATCCTCTCATCCAGACCTGCAGCTCTCTATCCTCTCATCCTCTCTATCCTCTCATCCTCTCTATCCTCTCATCCTCTCTATCCTCTCATCCTCTCTATCCTCTCATCCAGACCTGCGGTTCTCTATCCTCTCATCCTCTCTATCCTCTCATCCTCTCTATCCTCTCATCCAGACCTGCAGCTCTCTATCCTCTCATCCTCTCTATCCTCTCATCCTCTCTATCCTCTCATCCTCTCTATCCTCTCATCCTCTCTATCCTCTCATCCAGACCTGCGGCTCTCTATCCTCTCATCCTCTCTATCCTCTCATCCTCTCTATCCTCTCATCCAGACCTGCAGCTCTCTATCCTCTCATCCTCTCTATCCTCTCATCCTCTCTATCCTCTCATCCTCTCTATCCTCTCATCCAGACCTGCAGCTCCCTATCCTCTCATCCAGACCTGCGGCTCTCTATCCTCTCATCCAGACCTGCGGCTCTCTATCCTCTCATCCAGACTTGCAGCTCTCTATCCTCTCATCCTCTCTATCCTCTCATCCTCTCTATCCTCTCATCCTCTCTATCCTCTCATCCAGACCTGCAGCTCTCTATCCTCTCATCCTCTCTATCCTCTCATCCAGACCTGCAGCTCTCTATCCTCTCATCCTCTCTATCCTCTCATCCAGACCTGCAGCTCTCTATCCTCTCATCCAGACCTGCAGCTCTCTATCCTCTCATCCAGACCTGCGGCTCTCTATCCTCTCATCCTCTCTATCCTCTCATCCAGACCTGCGGCTCTCTATCCTCTCATCCTCTCTATCCTCTCATCCTCTCTATCCTCTCATCCTCTCTATCCTCTCATCCAGACCTGCGGCTCTCTATCCTCTCATCCTCTCTATCCTCTCATCCTCTCTATCCTCTCATCCTCTCTATCCTCTCATCCAGACCTGCAGCTCTCTATCCTCTCATCCTCTCTATCCTCTCATCCTCTCTATCCTCTCATCCAGACCTGCGGTTCTCTATCCTCTCATCCTCTCTATCCTCTCATCCTCTCTATCCTCTCATCCAGACCTGCAGCTCTCTATCCTCTCATCCTCTCTATCCTCTCATCCTCTCTATCCTCTCATCCTCTCTATCCTCTCATCCTCTCTATCCTCTCATCCAGACCTGCGGCTCTCTATCCTCTCATCCTCTCTATCCTCTCATCCTCTCTATCCTCTCATCCAGACCTGCAGCTCTCTATCCTCTCATCCTCTCTATCCTCTCATCCTCTCTATCCTCTCATCCTCTCTATCCTCTCATCCAGACCTGCAGCTCCCTATCCTCTCATCCAGACCTGCGGCTCTCTATCCTCTCATCCAGACCTGCGGCTCTCTATCCTCTCATCCAGACTTGCAGCTCTCTATCCTCTCATCCTCTCTATCCTCTCATCCTCTCTATCCTCTCATCCTCTCTATCCTCTCATCCAGACCTGCAGCTCTCTATCCTCTCATCCTCTCTATCCTCTCATCCAGACCTGCAGCTCTCTATCCTCTCATCCTCTCTATCCTCTCATCCAGACCTGCAGCTCTCTATCCTCTCATCCAGACCTGCAGCTCTCTATCCTCTCATCCAGACCTGCGGCTCTCTATCCTCTCATCCTCTCTATCCTCTCATCCAGACCTGCGGCTCTCTATCCTCTCATCCTCTCTATCCTCTCATCCTCTCTATCCTCTCATCCTCTCTATCCTCTCATCCAGACCTGCGGCTCTCTATCCTCTCATCCTCTCTATCCTCTCATCCTCTCTATCCTCTCATCCAGACCTGCAGCTCTCTATCCTCTCATCCTCTCTATCCTCTCATCCTCTCTATCCTCTCATCCTCTCTATCCTCTCATCCAGACCTGCGGCTCTCTATCCTCTCATCCAGACCTGCAGCTCTCTATCCTCTCATCCTCTCTATCCTCTCATCCTCTCTATCCTCTCATCCTCTCTATCCTCTCATCCAGACCTGCAGCTCTCTATCCTCTCATTCTCTCTATCCTCTCATCCAGACCTGCAGCTCTAAATCCTCTCATCCTCTCTATCCTCTCATCCAGGCCTGCAGCTCTCTATCCTCTCATCCAGACCTGCAGCTCTCTATCCTCTCATCCAGACCTGCGGCTCTCTATCCTCTCATCCTCTCTATCCTCTCATCCAGACCTGCAGCTCTCTATCCTCTCATCCTCTCTATCCTCTCATCCAGACCTGCAGCTCTCTATCCTCTCATCCTCTCTATCCTCTCATCCAGACCTGCAGCTCTCTATCCTCTCATCCTCTCTATCCTCTCATCCAGACCTGCAGCTCTCTATCCTCTCATCCAGACCTGCAGCTCTCTATCCTCTCATCCAGACCTGCAGCTCTCTATCCTCTCATCCAGACCTGCAGCTCTCTATCCTCTCATCCAGACCTGCAGCTCTCTATCCTCTCATCCAGACCTGCGGCTCTCTATCCTCTCATCCTCTCTATCCTCTCATCCTCTCTATCCTCTCATCCTCTCTATCCTCTCATCCAGACCTGCAGCTATCTATACTCTCATCCTCTCTATCCTCTCATCCTCTCTATCCTCTCATCCTCTCTATCCTCTCATCCAGACCTGCGGCTCTGTATCCTCTCATTCTCTCTATCCTCTCATCCTCTCTATCCTCTCATCCAGACCTGCAGCTCTCTATCCTCTCATCCTCTCTATCCTCTCATCCTCTCTATCCTCTCATCCTCTCTATCCTCTCATCCTCTCTATCCTCTCATCCAGACCTGCGGCTCTCTATCCTCTCATCCTCTCTATCCTCTCATCCTCTCTATCCTCTCATCCAGACCTGCAGCTCTCTATCCTCTCATCCTCTCTATCCTCTCATCCTCTCTATCCTCTCATCCTCTCTATCCTCTCATCCAGACCTGCAGCTCCCTATCCTCTCATCCAGACCTTCGGCTCTCTATCCTCTCATCCAGACCTGCGGCTCTCTATCCTCTCATCCAGACCTGCAGCTCTCTATCCTCTCATCCTCTCTATCCTCTCATCCTCTCTATCCTCTCATCCTCTCTATCCTCTCATCCAGACCTGCAGCTCTATATCCTCTCATCCTCTCTATACTCTCATCCAGACCTGCAGCTCTCTATCCTCTCATCCTCTCTATCCTCTCATCTAGACCTGCAGCACTCTATCCTCTCATCCAGACCTGTAGCTCTCTATCCTCTCATCCAGACCTGCGGCTCTCTATCCTCTCATCCTCTCTATCCTCTCATCCAGACCTGCGGCTCTCTATCCTCTCATCCTCTCTATCCTCTCATCCTCTCTATCCTCTCATCCAGACCTGTGGCTCTCTATCCTCTCATCCTCTCTATCCTATCATCCTCTCTATCCTCTCATCCAGACCAGCAGCTCTCTATCCTCTCATCCTCTCTATCCTCTCATCCTCTCTATCCTCTCATCCTCTCTATCCTCTCATCCAGACCTGCAGCTCCCTATCCTCTCATCCAGACCTGCGGCTCTCTATCCTCTCATCCAGACCTGCGGCTCTCTATCCTCTCATCCAGACCTGCAGCTCTCTATCCTCTCATCCTGTCTATCCTCTCATCCTCTCTATCCTCTCATCCTCTCTATCCTCTCATCCAGACCTGCAGCTCTCTATCCTCTCATCCTCTCTATCCTCTCATCCAGACCTGCAGCTCTCTATCCTCTCATCCTCTCTATCCTCTCATCCAGACCTGCAGCTCTCTATCCTCTCATCCAGACCTGCGGCTCTCTATCCTCTCATCCTCTCTATCCTCTCATCCAGACCTGCAGCTCTCTATCCTCTCATCCAGACCTGCGGCTCTCTATCCTCTCATCCAGACCTGCAGCTCTCTATCCTCTCATCCAGACCTGCAGCTCTCTATCCTCTCATCCAGACCTGCAGCTCTCTATCCTCTCATCCAGACCTGCAGCTCTCTATCCTCTCATCCAGACCTGCAGCTCTCTATCCTCTCATCCAGACCTGCAGCTCTCTATCCTCTCATCCAGACCTGCGGCTCTCTATCCTCTCATCCTCTCTATCCTCTCATCCTCTCTATCCTCTCATCCTCTCTATCCTCTCATCCAGACCTGCAGCTCTCTATCCTCTCATCCTCTCTATCCTCTCATCCTCTCTATCCTCTCATCCAGACCTGCGGCTCTCTATCCTCTCATCCTCTCTATCCTCTCATCCTCTCTATCCTCTCATCCAGACCTGCAGCTCTCTATCCTCTCATCCTCTCTATCCTCTCATCCAGACCTGCGGCTCTCTATCCTCTCATCCTCTCTATCCTCTCATCCAGACCTGCAGCTCTCTATGTTCTCATCCTCTCTATCCTCTCATCCAGACCTGCAGCTCTCTATCCTCTCATCCAGACCTGCAGCTCTCTATCCTCTCATCCAGACCTGCAGCTCTCTATCCTCTCATCCAGACATGCAGCTCTCTATCCTCTCATCCAGACCTGCAGCTCTCTATCCTCTCATCCAGACCTGCAGCTCTCTATGCTCTCATCCTCTCTATCCTCTCATCCAGACCTGCAGCTCTCTATCCTCTCATCCAGACCTGCAGCTCTCTATCCTCTCATCCAGACCTGCAGCTCTCTATCCTCTCATCCAGACCTGCAGCTCTCTATCCTCTCATCCAGACCTGCAGCTCTCTATCCTCTCATCCAGACCTGCAGCTCTCTATCCTCTCATCCAGACCTGCAGCTCTCTATCCTCTCATCCAGACCTTTAGCTCTCTATCCTCTCATCCAAACCTGCAGCTCTCTATCCTCTCATCCAGACCTGCAGCTCTCTATCCTCTCATCCAGACCTGCAGCTCTCTATCCTCTCATCCAGACCTGCGGCTCTCTATCCTCTCATCCTCTCTATCCTCTCATCCTCTCTATCCTCTCATCCTCTCTATCCTCTCATCCAGACCTGCAGCTCTCTATCCTCTCATCCTCTCTATCCTCTCATCCAGACCTGCAGCTCTCTATCCTCTCATCCAGACCTGCGGCTCTCTATCCTCTCATCCTCTCTATCCTCTCATCCAGACCTGCGGCTCTCTATCCTCTCATCCAGACCTGCAGCTCTCTATCCTCTCATCCAGACCTGCAGCTCTCTATCCTCTCATCCAGACCTGCGGCTCTCTATCCTCTCATCCTCTCTATCCTCTCATCCTCTCTATCCTCTCATCCTCTCTATCCTCTCATCCAGACCTGCAGCTCTCTATCCTCTCATCCTCTCTATCCTCTCATCCAGACCTGCAGCTCTCTATCCTCTCATCCAGACCTGCGGCTCTCTATCCTCTCATCCTCTCTATCCTCTCATCCAGACCTGCGGCTCTCTATCCTCTCATCCAGACCTGCAGCTCTCTATCCTCTCATCCAGACCTGCAGCTCTCTATCCTCTCATCCAGACCTGCAGCTCTCTATCCTCTCATCCAGACCTGCAGCTCTCTATCCTCTCATCCAGACCTGCAGCTCTCTATCCTCTCATCCTCTCTATCCTCTCATCCAGACCTGCAGCTCTCTATCCTCTCATCCTCTCTATCCTCTCATCCAGACCTGCAGCTCTCTATCCTCTCATCCAGACCTGCAGCTCTCTATCCTCTCATCCAGACCTGCAGCTCTCTATCCTCTCATCCAGACCTGCAGCTCTCTATCCTCTCATCCAGACCTGCAGCTCTCTATCCTCTTATCCTCTCTATTCTCTCATCCAGACCTGCAGCTCTCTATCCTCTCATCCAGACCTGCAGCTCTCTATCCTCTCATCCTCTCTATCCTCTCATCCAGACCTGCAGCTCTCTATCCTCTCATCCTCTCTATCCTCTCATCCAGACCTGCGGCTCTCTATCCTCTCATCCAGACCTGCAGCTCTCTATCCTCTCATCCAGACCTGCAGCTCTCTATCCTCTCATCCAGACCTGCAGCTCTCTATCCTCTCATCCAGACCTGCAGCTCTCTATCCTCTCATCCAGACCTGCAGCTCTCTATCCTCTCATCCTCTCTATCCTCTCATCCAGACCTGCAGCTCTCTATCCTCTAATCCTCTCTATCCTCTCATCCTCTCTATCCTCTCATCCTCTCTATCCTCTCATCCTCTCTATCCTCTCATCCTCTCTATCCTCTCATCCAGACCTGCAGCTCTCTATCCTCTCATCCAAAACTGCAGCTCTCTATCCTCTCATCCTCTCTATCCTCTCATCCAGACCTGCAGCTCTCTATCCTCTCATCCTCTCTATCCTCTCATCCAGACCTGCAGCTCTCTATCCTCTCATCCAGACCTGCGGCTCTCTATCCTCTCATCCTCTCTATCCTCTCATCCAGACCTGCAGCTCTCTATCCTCTCATCCAGACCTGCGGCTCTCTATCCTCTCATCCAGACCTGCAGCTCTCTATCCTCTCATCCAGACCTGCAGCTCTCTATCCTCTCATCCAGACCTGCAGCTCTCTATCCTCTCATCCAGACCTGCAGCTCTCTATCCTCTCATCCAGACCTGCAGCTCTCTATCCTCTCATCCAGACCTGCAGCTCTCTATCCTCTCATCCAGACCTGCGGCTCTCTATCCTCTCATCCTCTCTATCCTCTCATCCTCTCTATCCTCTCATCCTCTCTATCCTCTCATCCAGACCTGCAGCTCTCTATCCTCTCATCCTCTCTATCCTCTCATCCTCTCTATCCTCTCATCCAGACCTGCGGCTCTCTATCCTCTCATCCTCTCTATCCTCTCATCCTCTCTATCCTCTCATCCAGACCTGCAGCTCTCTATCCTCTCATCATCTCTATCCTCTCATCCTCTCTATCCTCTCATCCTCTCTATCCTCTCATCCTCTCTATCCTCTCACCCAGACCTGCGGCTCTCTATCCTCTCATCCTCTCTATCCTCTCATCCTCTCTATCCTCTCATCCAGACCTGCAGCTCTCTATCCTCTCATCCTCTCTATCCTCTCATCCTCTCTATCCTCTCATCCTCTCTATCCTCTCATCCAGACCTGCAGCTCCCTATCCTCTCATCCAGACCTGCGGCTCTCAATCCTCTCATCCAGACCTGCGGCTCTCTATCCTCTCATCCAGACCTGCAGCTCTCTATCTTCTCATCCTCTCTTTCCTCTCATCCTCTCTATTCTGTCATCCTCTCTATCATCTCATCCAGACCTATAGCTCTCTATCCTCTCTATCCTCTCATCCAGACCTGCGGCTCTCTATCCTCTCATCCAGACCTGCAGCTCTCTATCCTCTCATCCAGACCTGCAGCTCTCTATCCTCTCATCCAGACCTGCAGCTCTCTATCCTCTCATCCAGACCTGCAGCTCTCTATCCTCTCATCCTCTCTATCCTCTCATCCAGACCTGCGGCTCTCTATCCTCTCATCCAGACCTGCGGCTCTCTATCCTCTCATCCTCTCTATCCTCTCATCCTCTCTATCCTCTCATCCAGACCTGCAGATCTATATCCTCTCATCCTCTCTATCCTCTCATCCAGAGCTGCAGCTCTCTATCCTCTCATCCTCTCTATCCTCTCATCCTCTCTATCCTCTCATCCTCTCTATCCTCTCATCCAGACCTGCAGCTCTCTATCCTCTCATCTTCTCTATCCTCTCATCCTCTCTATCCTCTCATCCAGACCTGCAGCTCTCTATCCTCTCATCCTCTCTATCCTCTCATCGAGACCTGCAGCTCTCTATCCTCTCATCCTCTCTATCCTCTCATCCAGACCTGCAGCTCTCTATCCTCTCATCTTCTCTATCCTCTCATCCAGACCTGCAGCTCTCTATCCTCTCATCCAGACCTGCGGCTCTCTATCCGCTCATCCTCTCTATCCTCTCATCCTCTCTATCCTCTCATCCTCTATATCCTCTCATCCAGACCTGCGGCTCTCTATCCTCTCATCCTCTCTATCCTCTCATCCAGACCTGCAGCTCTCTATCCTCTCATCCTCTCTATCCTCTCATCCAGACCTGCAGCTCTCTATCCTCTCATCCAGACCTGAAGCTCTCTATCCTCTCATCCAGACCTGCAGCTCTCTATCCTCTCATCCAGACCTGCAGCTCTCTATCCTCTCATCCAGACCTGCGGCTCTCTATCCACTCATCCAGACCTGCGGCTCTCTATCCTCTCATCCAGACCTGTAGCTCTCTATCCTCTCATCCAGACCTGCGGCTCTCTATCCTCTCATCCTCTCTATCCTCTCATCCAGACCTGCAGCTCCCTATCCTCTCATCCAGACCTGCGGCTCTCTATCCTCTCATCCTCTCTATCCTCTCATCCAGACCTGCAGCTCTCTATGTTCTCATCCTCTCTATCCTCTCATCCAGACCTGCAGCTCTCTATCCTCTCATCCAGACCTGCAGCTCTCTATCCTCTCATCCAGACCTGCAGCTCTCTATCCTCTCATCCAGACATGCAGCTCTCTATCCTCTCATCCAGACCTGCAGCTCTCTATCCTCTCATCCAGACCTGCAGCTCTCTATGCTCTCATCCTCTCTATCCTCTCATCCAGACCTGCAGCTCTCTATCCTCTCATCCAGACCTGCAGCTCTCTATCCTCTCATCCAGACCTGCAGCTCTCTATCCTCTCATCCAGACCTGCAGCTCTCTATCCTCTCATCCAGACCTGCAGCTCTCTATCCTCTCATCCAGACCTGCAGCTCTCTATCCTCTCATCCAGACCTGCAGCTCTCTATCCTCTCATCCAGACCTTTAGCTCTCTATCCTCTCATCCAAACCTGCAGCTCTCTATCCTCTCATCCAGACCTGCAGCTCTCTATCCTCTCATCCAGACCTGCAGCTCTCTATCCTCTCATCCAGACCTGCGGCTCTCTATCCTCTCATCCTCTCTATCCTCTCATCCTCTCTATCCTCTCATCCTCTCTATCCTCTCATCCAGACCTGCAGCTCTCTATCCTCTCATCCTCTCTATCCTCTCATCCAGACCTGCAGCTCTCTATCCTCTCATCCAGACCTGCGGCTCTCTATCCTCTCATCCTCTCTATCCTCTCATCCAGACCTGCGGCTCTCTATCCTCTCATCCAGACCTGCAGCTCTCTATCCTCTCATCCAGACCTGCAGCTCTCTATCCTCTCATCCAGACCTGCGGCTCTCTATCCTCTCATCCTCTCTATCCTCTCATCCTCTCTATCCTCTCATCCTCTCTATCCTCTCATCCAGACCTGCAGCTCTCTATCCTCTCATCCTCTCTATCCTCTCATCCAGACCTGCAGCTCTCTATCCTCTCATCCAGACCTGCGGCTCTCTATCCTCTCATCCTCTCTATCCTCTCATCCAGACCTGCGGCTCTCTATCCTCTCATCCAGACCTGCAGCTCTCTATCCTCTCATCCAGACCTGCAGCTCTCTATCCTCTCATCCAGACCTGCAGCTCTCTATCCTCTCATCCAGACCTGCAGCTCTCTATCCTCTCATCCAGACCTGCAGCTCTCTATCCTCTCATCCTCTCTATCCTCTCATCCAGACCTGCAGCTCTCTATCCTCTCATCCTCTCTATCCTCTCATCCAGACCTGCAGCTCTCTATCCTCTCATCCAGACCTGCAGCTCTCTATCCTCTCATCCAGACCTGCAGCTCTCTATCCTCTCATCCAGACCTGCAGCTCTCTATCCTCTCATCCAGACCTGCAGCTCTCTATCCTCTTATCCTCTCTATTCTCTCATCCAGACCTGCAGCTCTCTATCCTCTCATCCAGACCTGCAGCTCTCTATCCTCTCATCCTCTCTATCCTCTCATCCAGACCTGCAGCTCTCTATCCTCTCATCCTCTCTATCCTCTCATCCAGACCTGCGGCTCTCTATCCTCTCATCCAGACCTGCAGCTCTCTATCCTCTCATCCAGACCTGCAGCTCTCTATCCTCTCATCCAGACCTGCAGCTCTCTATCCTCTCATCCAGACCTGCAGCTCTCTATCCTCTCATCCAGACCTGCAGCTCTCTATCCTCTCATCCTCTCTATCCTCTCATCCAGACCTGCAGCTCTCTATCCTCTCATCCTCTCTATCCTCTCATCCTCTCTATCCTCTCATCCTCTCTATCCTCTCATCCTCTCTATCCTCTCATCCTCTCTATCCTCTCATCCAGACCTGCAGCTCTCTATCCTCTCATCCAAAACTGCAGCTCTCTATCCTCTCATCCTCTCTATCCTCTCATCCAGACCTGCAGCTCTCTATCCTCTCATCCTCTCTATCCTCTCATCCAGACCTGCAGCTCTCTATCCTCTCATCCAGACCTGCGGCTCTCTATCCTCTCATCCTCTCTATCCTCTCATCCAGACCTGCAGCTCTCTATCCTCTCATCCAGACCTGCGGCTCTCTATCCTCTCATCCAGACCTGCAGCTCTCTATCCTCTCATCCAGACCTGCAGCTCTCTATCCTCTCATCCAGACCTGCAGCTCTCTATCCTCTCATCCAGACCTGCAGCTCTCTATCCTCTCATCCAGACCTGCAGCTCTCTATCCTCTCATCCAGACCTGCAGCTCTCTATCCTCTCATCCAGACCTGCGGCTCTCTATCCTCTCATCCTCTCTATCCTCTCATCCTCTCTATCCTCTCATCCTCTCTATCCTCTCATCCAGACCTGCAGCTCTCTATCCTCTCATCCTCTCTATCCTCTCATCCTCTCTATCCTCTCATCCAGACCTGCGGCTCTCTATCCTCTCATCCTCTCTATCCTCTCATCCTCTCTATCCTCTCATCCAGACCTGCAGCTCTCTATCCTCTCATCATCTCTATCCTCTCATCCTCTTTATCCTCTCATCCTCTCTATCCTCTCATCCTCTCTATCCTCTCACCCAGACCTGCGGCTCTCTATCCTCTCATCCTCTCTATCCTCTCATCCTCTCTATCCTTTCATCCAGACCTGCATCTCTCTATCCTCTCATCCTCTCTATCCTCTCATCCTCTCTATCCTCTCATCCTCTCTATCCTCTCATCCAGACCTGCAGCTCCCTATCCTCTCATCCAGACCTGCGGCTCTCAATCCTCTCATCCAGACCTGCGGCTCTCTATCCTCTCATCCAGACCTGCAGCTCTCTATCCTCTCATCCTCTCTTTCCTCTCATCCTCTCTATTCTGTCATCCTCTCTATCATCTCATCCAGACCTATAGCTCTCTATCCTCTCTATCCTCTCATCCAGACCTGCGGCTCTCTATCCTCTCATCCAGACCTGCAGCTCTCTATCCTCTCATCCAGACCTGCAGCTCTCTATCCTCTCATCCAGACCTGCAGCTCTCTATCCTCTCATCCAGACCTGCAGCTCTCTATCCTCTCATCCTCTCTATCCTCTCATCCAGACCTGCGGCTCTCTATCCTCTCATCCAGACCTGCGGCTCTCTATCCTCTCATCCTCTCTATCCTCTCATCCTCTCTATCCTCTCATCCAGACCTGCAGATCTATATCCTCTCATCCTCTCTATCCTCTCATCCAGAGCTGCAGCTCTCTATCCTCTCATCCTCTCTATCCTCTCATCCTCTCTATCCTCTCATCCTCTCTATCCTCTCATCCAGACCTGCAGCTCTCTATCCTCTCATCTTCTCTATCCTCTCATCCTCTCTATCCTCTCATCCAGACCTGCAGCTCTCTATCCTCTCATCCTCTCTATCCTCTCATCGAGACCTGCAGCTCTCTATCCTCTCATCCTCTCTATCCTCTCATCCAGACCTGCAGCTCTCTATCCTCTCATCCTCTCTATCCTCTCATCCAGACCTGCAGCTCTCTATCCTCTCATCCAGACCTGCGGCTCTCTATCCGCTCATCCTCTCTATCCTCTCATCCTCTCTATCCTCTCATCCTCTATATCCTCTCATCCAGACCTGCGGCTCTCTATCCTCTCATCCTCTCTATCCTCTCATCCAGACCTGCAGCTCTCTATCCTCTCATCCTCTCTATCCTCTCATCCAGACCTGCAGCTCTCTATCCTCTCATCCAGACCTGAAGCTCTCTATCCTCTCATCCAGACCTGCAGCTCTCTATCCTCTCATCCAGACCTGCAGCTCTCTATCCTCTCATCCAGACCTGCGGCTCTCTATCCACTCATCCAGACCTGCGGCTCTCTATCCTCTCATCCAGACCTGTAGCTCTCTATCCTCTCATCCAGACCTGCGGCTCTCTATCCTCTCATCCTCTCTATCCTCTCATCCAGACCTGCAGCTCTCTATCCTCTCATCCAGACCTGCAGCTCTCTATCCTCTCATCCTCTCTATCCTCTCATCCAGACCTGCAGCTCTCTATCCTCTCATCCTCTCTATCCTCTCATCCAGACCTGCGGCTCTCTGTCCTCTCATCCTCTCTATCCTCTCATCCAGACCTGCAGCTCTCTATCCTCTCATCCAGACCTGCGGCTCTCTATCCTCTCATCCAGACCTGTAGCTCTCTATCCTCTCATCCAGACCTGCAGATCTATATCCTCTCATCCTCTCTATCCTCTCATCCAGACCTGCAGCTCTCTATCCTCTCATCCTCTCTATCCTCTCATCCTCTCTATCCTCTCATCCTCTCTATCCTCTCATCCAGACCTGCAGCTCTCTATCCTCTCATCTTCTCTATCCTCTCATCCTCTCTATCCTCTCATCCAGACCTGCAGCTCTCTATCCTCTCATCCTCTCTATCCTCTCATCGAGACCTGCAGCTCTCTATCCTCTCATCCTCTCTATCCTCTCATCCAGACCTGCAGCTCTCTATCCTCTCATCCTCTCTATCCTCTCATCCAGACCTGCAGCTCTCTATCCTCTCATCCAGACCTGCGGCTCTCTATCCGCTCATCCTCTCTATCCTCTCATCCTCTCTATCCTCTCATCCTCTATATCCTCTCATCCAGACCTGCGGCTCTCTATCCTCTCATCCTCTCTATCCTCTCATCCAGACCTGCAGCTCTCTATCCTCTCATCCTCTCTATCCTCTCATCCAGACCTGCAGCTCTCTATCCTCTCATCCAGACCTGAAGCTCTCTATCCTCTCATCCAGACCTGCAGCTCTCTATCCTCTCATCCAGACCTGCAGCTCTCTATCCTCTCATCCAGACCTGCGGCTCTCTATCCACTCATCCAGACCTGCGGCTCTCTATCCTCTCATCCAGACCTGTAGCTCTCTATCCTCTCATCCAGACCTGCGGCTCTCTATCCTCTCATCCTCTCTATCCTCTCATCCAGACCTGCAGCTCTCTATCCTCTCATCCAGACCTGCAGCTCTCTATCCTCTCATCCTCTCTATCCTCTCATCCAGACCTGCAGCTCTCTATCCTCTCATCCTCTCTATCCTCTCATCCAGACCTGCGGCTCTCTGTCCTCTCATCCTCTCTGTCCTCTCATCCAGACCTGCAGCTCTCTATCCTCTCATCCAGACCTGCGGCTCTCTATCCTCTCATCCAGACCTGTAGCTCTCTATCCTCTCATCCAGACCTGCAGCTCTCTATCCTCTCATCCTCTCTATCCTCTCATCCAGACATGCAGCTCTCTATCCTCTCATCCTCTCTATCCTCTCATCCTCTCTATCCTCTCATCCTCTCTATCCTCTCATCCAGACCTGCAGCTCTCTATCCTCTCATCCAGACCTGCGGCTCTCTATCCTCTCATCCTCTCTATCCTCTCATCCAGACCTGCGGCTCTCTATCCTCTCATCCAGACCTGCAGCTCTCTATCCTCTCATCCAGACCTGCGGCTCTCTATCCTCTCATCCTCTCTATCCTCTCATCCTCTCTATCCTCTCATCCAGACCTGCAGCTCTCTATCCTCTCATCCTGTCTATACTCTCATCCTCTCTATCCTCTCATCCTCTCTATCCTCTCATCCTCTCTATCCTCTCATCCAGACCTGCGGCTCTCTATCCTCTCATCCTCTCTATCCTCTCATCCTCTCTATCCTCTCATCCAGACCTGCAGCTCTCTATCCTCTCATCCTCTCTATCCTCTCATCCTCTCTATCCTCTCATCCTCTCTATCCTCTCATCCAGACCTGCAGCTCCCTATCCTCTCATCCAGACCTGCGGCTCTCTATCCTCTCATCCAGACCTGCGGCTCTCTATCCTCTCATCCAGACCTGCAGCTCTCTATCCTCTCATCCTCTCTATCCTCTCATCCTCTCTATTCTCTCATCCTCTCTATCCTCTCATCCAGACCTGCAGCTCTCTATCCTCTCTATCCTCTCATCCAGACCTGCGGCTCTCTATACTCTCATCCAGACCTGCAGCTCTCTATCCTCTCATCCAGACCTGCAGCTCTCTATCCTCTCATCCAGACCTGCAGCTATCTATCCTCTCATCCAGACCTGCAGCTCTCTATCCTCTCATCCTCTCTATCCTCTCATCCAGACCTGCGGCTCTCTAACCTCTCATCCAGACCTGCGGCTCTCTATCCTCTCATCCTCTCTATCCTCTCATCCTCTCTATCCTCTCATCCAGACCTGCAGATCTATATCCTCTCATCCTCTCTATCCTCTCATCCAGACCTGCAGCTCTCTATCCTCTCATCCTCTCTATCCTCTCATCCTCTCTATCCTCTCATCCTCTCTATCCTCTCATCCAGACCTGCGGCTCTCTATCCTCTCATCCTCTCTATCCTCTCATCCTCTCTATCCTCTCATCCTCTCTATCCTCTCATCCAGACCTGCAGCTCTCTATCCTCTCATCTTCTCTATCCTCTCATCCTCTCTATCCTCTCATCCAGACCTGCAGTTCTCTATCCTCTCATCCTCTCTATCCTCTCATCGAGTCCTGCAGCTCTCTATCCTCTCATCCTCTCTATCCTCTCATCCAGACCTGCAGCTCTCTATCCTCTCATCCTCTCTATCCTCTCATCCAGACCTGCAGCTCTCTATCCTCTCATCCAGAATTGCGGCTCTCTATCCGCTCATTCTCTCTATCCTCTCATCCTCTCTATCCTCTCATCCTCTCTATCCTCTCATCCAGACCTGCAGCTCTCTATCCTCTCATCCTCTCTATCCTCTCATCCTCTCTATCCTCTCATCCTCTCTATCCTCTCATCCAGACCTGCGGCTCTCTATCCTCTCATCCTCTCTATCCTCTCATCCAGACCTGCAGCTCTATATCCTCTCATCCTCTCTATCCTCTCATCCAGACCTGCAGCTCTCTATCCTCTCATCCAGACCTGCAGCTCTCTATCCTCTCATCCAGACCTGCGGCTCTATTTCCTCTCATCCTCTCTATCCTCTCATCCAGACCTGCAGCTCTCTATCCTCTCATCCAGACCTGCAGCTCTCTATCCTCTCATCCTCTCTATCTTCTCATCCAGACCTGCAGCTCTCTATCCTCTCATCCAGACCTGCAGCTCTCTATCCTCTCATCCAGACCTGCAGTTCTCTATCCTCTCATCCTCTCTATCCTCTCATCCAGACCTGAAGCTCTCTATCCTCTCATCCAGACCTGCAGCTCTCTATCCTCTCATCCTCTCTATCCTCTCATCCAGACCTGCAGCTCTCTATCCTCTCATCCAGACCTGCAGCTCTCTATCCTCTCATCCTCTCTATCCTCTCATCCAGACCTGCAGCTCTCTATCCTCTCATCCTCTCTATCCTCTCATCCAGACCTGCAGCTCTATATCCTCTCATCCAGACCTGCAGCTCTCTATCCTCTCATCCAGACCTGCAGCTCTCTATCCTCTCATCCAGACCTGCAGCTCTCTATCCTCTCATCCAGACCTGCAGCACTCTATCCTCTCATCCAGACCTGCAGCTCTCTATCCTCTCATCCAGACCTGCAGCTCTCTATCCTCTCATCCAGACCTGCAGCTCTCTATCTTCTCATCCAGACCTGCGGCTCTCTATCCTCTCATCCTCTCTATCCTCTCATCCTCTCTATCCTCTCATCCAGACCTGCAGCTCTCTATCCTCTCATCCAGACCTGCAGCTCTCTATCCTCTCATCCAGACCTGCGGCTCTCTATCCTCTCATCCTCTCCCCTCTCATCCAGACCTGCAGCTCTCTATCCTCTCATCCAGACCTGCAGCTCTCTATCCTCTCATCCTCTCTATCCTCTCATCCAGACCTGCAGCTCTCTATCCTCTCATCCAGACCTGCAGCTCTCTATCCTCTCATCCAGACCTGCAGCTCTCTATCCTCTCATCCAGACCTGCAGCTCTCTATCCTCTCATCCAGACCTGCAGCTCTCTATCCTCTCATCCTCTCTATCCTCTCATCCAGACCTGCAGCTCTCTATCCTCTCATCCAGACCTGCAGCTCTCTATCCTCTCATCCAGACCTGCAGCTCTCTATCCTCTCATCCAGACCTGCAGCTCTCTATCCTCTCATCCAGACCTGCAGCTCTCTATCCTCTCATCCAGACCTGCAGCTCTCTATCCTCTCATCCATACCTGCAGCTCTCTATCCTCTCATCCTCTCTATCCTCTTATCCAGACCTGCAGCTCTCTATCCTCTCATCCAGACCTGCAGCTCTCTATCCTCTCATCCAGACCTGCAGCTCTCTATCCTCTCATCCAGAACTGCAGCTCTCTATCCTCTCATCCAGACCTGCAGCTCTCTATCCTCTCATCCAGACCTGCAGCTCTCTATCCTCTCATCCAGACCTGCGGCTCTCTATCCTCTCATCCTCTCTATCCTCTCATCCTCTCTATCCTCTCATCCTCTCTATCCTCTCATCCAGACCTGCAGCTCTCTATCCTCTCATCCTCTCTATCCTCTCATCCAGACCTGCAGCTCTCTATCCTCTCATCCAGACCTGCGGCTCTCTATCCTCTCATCCTCTCTATCCTCTCATCCAGAACTGCGGCTCTCTATCCTCTCATCCAGACCTGCAGCTCTCTATCCTCTCATCCAGACCTGCAGCTCTCTATCCTCTCATCCAGACCTGCAGCTCTCTATCCTCTCATCCAGACCTGCAGCTCTCTATCCTCTCATCCAGACCTGCGGCTCTATTTCCTCTCATCCTCTCTATCCTCTCATCCAGACCTGCAGCTCTCTATCCTCTCATCCAGACCTGCAGCTCTCTATCCTCTCATCCTCTCTATCCTCTCATCCAGACCTGCAGCTCTCTATCCTCTCATCCAGACCTGCAGCTCTCTATCCTCTCACCCAGACCTGCAGCTCTCTATCCTCTCATCCAGACCTGCAGCTCTCTATCCTCTCATCCTCTCTATCCTCTCATCCAGACCTGCAGCTCTCTATCCTCTCATCCAGACCTGCAGCTCTCTATCCTCTCATCCTCTCTAACCTCTCATCCAGACCTGCAGCTCTCTATCCTCTCATCCTCTCTATCCTCTCATCCAGACCTGCGGCTCTCTATCCTCTCATCCAGACCTGCAGCTCTCTATCCTCTCATCCAGACCTGCAGCTCTCTATCCTCTCATCCAGACCTGCAGCTCTCTATCCTCTCATCCAGACCTGCAGCTCTCTATCCTCTCATCCAGACCTGCAGCTCTCTATCCTCTCATCCTCTCTATCCTCTTATCCAGACCTGCAGCTCTCTATCCTCTCATCCAGACCTGCAGCTCTCTATCCTCTCATCCAGACCTGCAGCTCTCTATCCTCTCATCCAGAACTGCAGCTCTCTATCCTCTCATCCAGACCTGCAGCTCTCTATCCTCTCATCCAGACCTGCAGCTCTCTATCCTCTCATCCAGACCTGCAGCTCTCTATCCTCTCATCCTCTCTATCCTCTCATCCAGACCTGCAGCTCTCTATCCTCTCATCCAGACCTGCAGCTCTCTATCCTCTCACCCAGACCTGCAGCTCTCTATCCTCTCATCCAGACCTGCAGCTCTCTATCCTCTCATCCTCTCTATCCTCTCATCCAGACCTGCAGCTCTCTATCCTCTCATCCAGACCTGCAGCTCTCTATCCTCTCATCCTCTCTAACCTCTCATCCAGACCTGCAGCTCTCTATCCTCTCATCCTCTCTATCCTCTCATCCAGACCTGCGGCTCTCTATCCTCTCATCCAGACCTGCAGCTCTCTATCCTCTCATCCAGACCTGCAGCTCTCTATCCTCTCATCCAGACCTGCAGCTCTCTATCCTCTCATCCAGACCTGCAGCTCTCTATCCTCTCATCCAGACCTGCAGCTCTCTATCCTCTCATCCTCTCTATCCTCTTATCCAGACCTGCAGCTCTCTATCCTCTCATCCAGACCTGCAGCTCTCTATCCTCTCATCCAGACCTGCAGCTCTCTATCCTCTCATCCAGAACTGCAGCTCTCTATCCTCTCATCCAGACCTGCAGCTCTCTATCCTCTCATCCAGACCTGCAGCTCTCTATCCTCTCATCCAGACCTGCGGCTCTCTATCCTCTCATCCTCTCTATCCTCTCATCCTCTCTATCCTCTCATCCTCTCTATCCTCTCATCCAGACCTGCAGCTCTCTATCCTCTCATCCTCTCTATCCTCTCATCCAGACCTGCAGCTCTCTATCCTCTCATCCAGACCTGCGGCTCTCTATCCTCTCATCCTCTCTATCCTCTCATCCAGACCTGCGGCTCTCTATCCTCTCATCCAGACCTGCAGCTCTCTATCCTCTCATCCAGACCTGCAGCTCTCTATCCTCTCTTCCAGACATGCAGCTCTCTATCCTCTCATCCAGACCTGCAGCTCTCTATCCTCTCATCCAGACCTGCGGCTCTATTTCCTCTCATCCTCTCTATCCTCTCATCCAGACCTGAAGCTCTCTATCCTCTCATCCAGACCTGCAGCTCTCTATCCTCTCATCCTCTCTATCCTCTCATCCAGACCTGCAGCTCTCTATCCTCTCATCCAGACCTGCAGCTCTCTATCCTCTCATCCTCTCTATCCTCTCATCCAGACCTGCAGCTCTCTATCCTCTCATCCTCTCTATCCTCTCATCCAGACCTGCAGCTCTATATCCTCTCATCCAGACCTGCAGCTCTCTATCCTCTCATCCAGACCTGCAGCTCTCTATCCTCTCATCCAGACCTGCAGCTCTCTATCCTCTCATCCAGACCTGCAGCTCTCTATCCTCTCATCCAGACCTGCAGCTCTCTATCCTCTCATCCAGACCTGCGGCTCTCTATCCTCTCATCCTCTCCCCTCTCATCCAGACCTGCAGCTCTCTATCCTCTCATCCAGACCTGCAGCTCTCTATCCTCTCATCCTCTCTATCCTCTCATCCAGACCTGCAGCTCTCTATCCTCTCATCCAGACCTGCAGCTCTCTATCCTCTCATCCAGACCTGCAGCTCTCTATCCTCTCATCCAGACCTGCAGCTCTCTATCCTCTCATCCAGACCTGCAGCTCTCTATCCTCTCATCCTCTCTATCCTCTCATCCAGACCTGCAGCTCTCTATCCTCTCATCCAGACCTGCAGCTCTCTATCCTCTCATCCAGACCTGCAGCTCTCTATCCTCTCATCCAGACCTGCAGCTCTCTATCCTCTCATCCAGACCTGCAGCTCTCTATCCTCTCATCCAGACCTGCAGCTCTCTATCCTCTCATCCATACCTGCAGCTCTCTATCCTCTCATCCTCTCTATCCTCTTATCCAGACCTGCAGCTCTCTATCCTCTCATCCAGACCTGCAGCTCTCTATCCTCTCATCCAGACCTGCAGCTCTCTATCCTCTCATCCAGAACTGCAGCTCTCTATCCTCTCATCCAGACCTGCAGCTCTCTATCCTCTCATCCAGACCTGCAGCTCTCTATCCTCTCATCCAGACCTGCGGCTCTCTATCCTCTCATCCTCTCTATCCTCTCATCCTCTCTATCCTCTCATCCTCTCTATCCTGTCATCCAGACCTGCAGCTCTCTATCCTCTCATCCTCTCTATCCTCTCATCCAGACCTGCAGCTCTCTATCCTCTCATCCAGACCTGCGGCTCTCTATCCTCTCATCCTCTCTATCCTCTCATCCAGAACTGCGGCTCTCTATCCTCTCATCCAGACCTGCAGCTCTCTATCCTCTCATCCAGACCTGCAGCTCTCTATCCTCTCATCCAGACCTGCAGCTCTCTATCCTCTCATCCAGACCTGCAGCTCTCTATCCTCTCATCCAGACCTGCGGCTCTATTTCCTCTCATCCTCTCTATCCTCTCATCCAGACCTGCAGCTCTCTATCCTCTCATCCAGACCTGCAGCTCTCTATCCTCTCATCCTCTCTATCCTCTCATCCAGACCTGCAGCTCTCTATCCTCTCATCCAGACCTGCAGCTCTCTATCCTCTCACCCAGACCTGCAGCTCTCTATCCTCTCATCCAGACCTGCAGCTCTCTATCCTCTCATCCTCTCTATCCTCTCATCCAGACCTGCAGCTCTCTATCCTCTCATCCAGACCTGCAGCTCTCTATCCTCTCATCCTCTCTAACCTCTCATCCAGACCTGCAGCTCTCTATCCTCTCATCCTCTCTATCCTCTCATCCAGACCTGCGGCTCTCTATCCTCTCATCCAGACCTGCAGCTCTCTATCCTCTCATCCAGACCTGCAGCTCTCTATCCTCTCATCCAGACCTGCAGCTCTCTATCCTCTCATCCAGACCTGCAGCTCTCTATCCTCTCATCCAGACCTGCAGCTCTCTATCCTCTCATCCTCTCTATCCTCTTATCCAGACCTGCAGCTCTCTATCCTCTCATCCAGACCTGCAGCTCTCTATCCTCTCATCCAGACCTGCAGCTCTCTATCCTCTCATCCAGAACTGCAGCTCTCTATCCTCTCATCCAGACCTGCAGCTCTCTATCCTCTCATCCAGACCTGCAGCTCTCTATCCTCTCATCCAGACCTGCAGCTCTCTATCCTCTCATCCTCTCTATCCTCTCATCCAGACCTGCAGCTCTCTATCCTCTCATCCAGACCTGCAGCTCTCTATCCTCTCACCCAGACCTGCAGCTCTCTATCCTCTCATCCAGACCTGCAGCTCTCTATCCTCTCATCCTCTCTATCCTCTCATCCAGACCTGCAGCTCTCTATCCTCTCATCCAGACCTGCAGCTCTCTATCCTCTCATCCTCTCTAACCTCTCATCCAGACCTGCAGCTCTCTATCCTCTCATCCTCTCTATCCTCTCATCCAGACCTGCGGCTCTCTATCCTCTCATCCAGACCTGCAGCTCTCTATCCTCTCATCCAGACCTGCAGCTCTCTATCCTCTCATCCTCTCTATCCTCTCATCCAGACCTGCAGCTCTCTATCCTCTCATCCAGACCTGCGGCTCTCTATCCTCTCATCCTCTCTATCCTCTCATCCAGACCTGCGGCTCTCTATCCTCTCATCCAGACCTGCAGCTCTCTATCCTCTCATCCAGACCTGCAGCTCTCTATCCTCTCTTCCAGACATGCAGCTCTCTATCCTCTCATCCAGACCTGCAGCTCTCTATCCTCTCATCCAGACCTGCGGCTCTATTTCCTCTCATCCTCTCTATCCTCTCATCCAGACCTGAAGCTCTCTATCCTCTCATCCAGACCTGCAGCTCTCTATCCTCTCATCCTCTCTATCCTCTCATCCAGACCTGCAGCTCTCTATCCTCTCATCCAGACCTGCAGCTCTCTATCCTCTCATCCTCTCTATCCTCTCATCCAGACCTGCAGCTCTCTATCCTCTCATCCTCTCTATCCTCTCATCCAGACCTGCAGCTCTATATCCTCTCATCCAGACCTGCAGCTCTCTATCCTCTCATCCAGACCTGCAGCTCTCTATCCTCTCATCCAGACCTGCAGCTCTCTATCCTCTCATCCAGACCTGCAGCTCTCTATCCTCTCATCCAGACCTGCAGCTCTCTATCCTCTCATCCAGACCTGCAGCTCTCTATCTTCTCATCCAGACCTGCGGCTCTCTATCCTCTCATCCTCTCTATCCTCTCATCCTCTCTATCCTCTCATCCAGACCTGCAGCTCTCTATCCTCTCATCCAGACCTGCAGCTCTCTATCCTCTCATCCAGACCTGCAGCTCTCTATCCTCTCATCCTCTCTATCCTCTCATCCAGACCTGCAGCTCTCTATCCTCTCATCCAGACCTGCAGCTCTCTATCCTCTCATCCTCTCTATCCTCTCATCCAGACCTGCAGCTCTCTATCCTCTCATCCAGACCTGCAGCTCTCTATCCTCTCATCCAGACCTGCAGCTCTCTATCCTCTCATCCAGACCTGCAGCTCTCTATCCTCTCATCCAGACCTGCAGCTCTCTATCCTCTCATCCTCTCTATCCTCTCATCCAGACCTGCAGCTCTCTATCCTCTCATCCTCTCTATCCTCTCATCCAGACCTGCAGCTCTCTATCCTCTCATCCAGACCTGCGGCTCTCTATCCTCTCATCCTCTCTATCCTCTCATCCAGAACTGCGGCTCTCTATCCTCTCATCCAGACCTGCAGCTCTCTATCCTCTCATCCAGACCTGCAGCTCTCTATCCTCTCATCCAGACCTTCAGCTCTCTATCCTCTCATCCAGACCTGCAGCTCTCTATCCTCTCATCCAGACCTGCGGCTCTATTTCCTCTCATCCTCTCTATCCTCTCATCCAGACCTGCAGCTCTCTATCCTCTCATCCAGACCTGCAGCTCTCTATCCTCTCATCCTCTCTATCCTCTCATCCAGACCTGCAGCTCTCTATCCTCTCATCCAGACCTGCAGCTCTCTATCCTCTCACCCAGACCTGCAGCTCTCTATCCTCTCATCCAGACCTGCAGCTCTCTATCCTCTCATCCTCTCTATCCTCTCATCCAGACCTGCAGCTCTCTATCCTCTCATCCAGACCTGCAGCTCTCTATCCTCTCATCCTCTCTAACCTCTCATCCAGACCTGCAGCTCTCTATCCTCTCATCCTCTCTATCCTCTCATCCAGACCTGCGGCTCTCTATCCTCTCATCCAGACCTGCAGCTCTCTATCCTCTCATCCAGACCTGCAGCTCTCTATCCTCTCATCCAGACCTGCAGCTCTCTATCCTCTCATCCAGACCTGCAGCTCTCTATCCTCTCATCCAGACATGCAGCTCTCTATCCTCTCATCCTCTCTATCCTCTTATCCAGACCTGCAGCTCTCTATCCTCTCATCCAGACCTGCAGCTCTCTATCCTCTCATCCAGACCTGCAGCTCTCTATCCTCTCATCCAGAACTGCAGCTCTCTATCCTCTCATCCAGACCTGCAGCTCTCTATCCTCTCATCCAGACCTGCAGCTCTCTATCCTCTCATCCAGACCTGCGGCTCTCTATCCTCTCATCCTCTCTATCCTCTCATCCTCTCTATCCTCTCATCCTCTCTATCCTCTCATCCAGACCTGCAGCTCTCTATCCTCTCATCCTCTCTATCCTCTCATCCAGACCTGCAGCTCTCTATCCTCTCATCCAGACCTGCGGCTCTCTATCCTCTCATCCTCTCTATCCTCTCATCCAGACCTGCAGCTCTCTATCCTCTCATCCAGACCTGCAGCTCTCTATCCTCTCATCCTCTCTAACCTCTCATCCAGACCTGCAGCTCTCTATCCTCTCATCCTCTCTATCCTCTCATCCAGACCTGCGGCTCTCTATCCTCTCATCCAGACCTGCAGCTCTCTATCCTCTCATCCAGACCTGCAGCTCTCTATCCTCTCATCCAGACCTGCAGCTCTCTATCCTCTCATCCAGACCTGCAGCTCTCTATCCTCTCATCCAGACCTGCAGCTCTCTATCCTCTCATCCTCTCTATCCTCTTATCCAGACCTGCAGCTCTCTATCCTCTCATCCAGACCTGCAGCTCTCTATCCTCTCATCCAGACCTGCAGCTCTCTATCCTCTCATCCAGAACTGCAGCTCTCTATCCTCTCATCCAGACCTGCAGCTCTCTATCCTCTCATCCAGACCTGCAGCTCTCTATCCTCTCATCCAGACCTGCGGCTCTCTATCCTCTCATCCTCTCTATCCTCTCATCCTCTCTATCCTCTCATCCTCTCTATCCTCTCATCCAGACCTGCAGCTCTCTATCCTCTCATCCTCTCTATCCTCTCATCCAGACCTGCAGCTCTCTATCCTCTCATCCAGACCTGCGGCTCTCTATCCTCTCATCCTCTCTATCCTCTCATCCAGACCTGCGGCTCTCTATCCTCTCATCCAGACCTGCAGCTCTCTATCCTCTCATCCAGACCTGCAGCTCTCTATCCTCTCTTCCAGACATGCAGCTCTCTATCCTCTCATCCAGACCTGCAGCTCTCTATCCTCTCATCCAGACCTGCGGCTCTATTTCCTCTCATCCTCTCTATCCTCTCATCCAGACCTGAAGCTCTCTATCCTCTCATCCAGACCTGCAGCTCTCTATCCTCTCATCCTCTCTATCCTCTCATCCAGACCTGCAGCTCTCTATCCTCTCATCCAGACCTGCAGCTCTCTATCCTCTCATCCTCTCTATCCTCTCATCCAGACCTGCAGCTCTCTATCCTCTCATCCTCTCTATCCTCTCATCCAGACCTGCAGCTCTATATCCTCTCATCCAGACCTGCAGCTCTCTATCCTCTCATCCAGACCTGCAGCTCTCTATCCTCTCATCCAGACCTGCAGCTCTCTATCCTCTCATCCAGACCTGCAGCTCTCTATCCTCTCATCCAGACCTGCAGCTCTCTATCCTCTCATCCAGACCTGCAGCTCTCTATCTTCTCATCCAGACCTGCGGCTCTCTATCCTCTCATCCTCTCTATCCTCTCATCCTCTCTATCCTCTCATCCAGACCTGCAGCTCTCTATCCTCTCATCCAGACCTGCAGCTCTCTATCCTCTCATCCAGACCTGCAGCTCTCTATCCTCTCATCCTCTCTATCCTCTCATCCAGACCTGCAGCTCTCTATCCTCTCATCCAGACCTGCAGCTCTCTATCCTCTCATCCTCTCTATCCTCTCATCCAGACCTGCAGCTCTCTATCCTCTCATCCAGACCTGCAGCTCTCTATCCTCTCATCCAGACCTGCAGCTCTCTATCCTCTCATCCAGACCTGCAGCTCTCTATCCTCTCATCCAGACCTGCAGCTCTCTATCCTCTCATCCTCTCTATCCTCTCATCCAGACCTGCAGCTCTCTATCCTCTCATCCTCTCTATCCTCTCATCCAGACCTGCAGCTCTCTATCCTCTCATCCAGACCTGCGGCTCTCTATCCTCTCATCCTCTCTATCCTCTCATCCAGAACTGCGGCTCTCTATCCTCTCATCCAGACCTGCAGCTCTCTATCCTCTCATCCAGACCTGCAGCTCTCTATCCTCTCATCCAGACCTTCAGCTCTCTATCCTCTCATCCAGACCTGCAGCTCTCTATCCTCTCATCCAGACCTGCGGCTCTATTTCCTCTCATCCTCTCTATCCTCTCATCCAGACCTGCAGCTCTCTATCCTCTCATCCAGACCTGCAGCTCTCTATCCTCTCATCCTCTCTATCCTCTCATCCAGACCTGCAGCTCTCTATCCTCTCATCCAGACCTGCAGCTCTCTATCCTCTCACCCAGACCTGCAGCTCTCTATCCTCTCATCCAGACCTGCAGCTCTCTATCCTCTCATCCTCTCTATCCTCTCATCCAGACCTGCAGCTCTCTATCCTCTCATCCAGACCTGCAGCTCTCTATCCTCTCATCCTCTCTAACCTCTCATCCAGACCTGCAGCTCTCTATCCTCTCATCCTCTCTATCCTCTCATCCAGACCTGCGGCTCTCTATCCTCTCATCCAGACCTGCAGCTCTCTATCCTCTCATCCAGACCTGCAGCTCTCTATCCTCTCATCCAGACCTGCAGCTCTCTATCCTCTCATCCAGACCTGCAGCTCTCTATCCTCTCATCCAGACATGCAGCTCTCTATCCTCTCATCCTCTCTATCCTCTTATCCAGACCTGCAGCTCTCTATCCTCTCATCCAGACCTGCAGCTCTCTATCCTCTCATCCAGACCTGCAGCTCTCTATCCTCTCATCCAGAACTGCAGCTCTCTATCCTCTCATCCAGACCTGCAGCTCTCTATCCTCTCATCCAGACCTGCAGCTCTCTATCCTCTCATCCAGACCTGCGGCTCTCTATCCTCTCATCCTCTCTATCCTCTCATCCTCTCTATCCTCTCATCCTCTCTATCCTCTCATCCAGACCTGCAGCTCTCTATCCTCTCATCCTCTCTATCCTCTCATCCAGACCTGCAGCTCTCTATCCTCTCATCCAGACCTGCGGCTCTCTATCCTCTCATCCTCTCTATCCTCTCATCCAGACCTGCGGCTCTCTATCCTCTCATCCAGACCTGCAGCTCTCTATCCTCTCATCCAGACCTGCAGCTCTCTATCCTCTCTTCCAGACATGCAGCTCTCTATCCTCTCATCCAGACCTGCAGCTCTCTATCCTCTCATCCAGACCTGCGGCTCTATTTCCTCTCATCCTCTCTATCCTCTCATCCAGACCTGCAGCTCTCTATCCTCTCATCCAGACCTGCAGCTCTCTATCCTCTCATCCTCTCTATCCTCTCATCCAGACCTGCAGCTCTCTATCCTCTCATCCAGACCTGCAGCTCTCTATCCTCTCATCCAGACCTGCAGCTCTCTATCCTCTCATCCAGACCTGCAGCTCTCTATCCTCTCATCCAGACCTGCGGCTCTCTATCCTCTCATCCTCTCTATCCTCACATCCAGACCTGCGGCTCTCTATCCTCTCATCTAGACCTGCAGCTCTCTATCCTCTCATCCAGACCTGCAGCTCTCTATCCTCTCATCCAGACCTGCAGCTCTCTATCCTCTCATCCAGACCTGCAGCTCTCTATCCTCTCATCCAGACCTGTGGATCTATTTCCTCTCATCCTCTCTATCCTCTCATCCAGACCTGCAGCTCTCTATCCTCTCATCCAGACCTGCAGCTCTCTATCCTCTCATCCTCTCTATCCTCTCATCCAGACCTGCAGCTCTCTATCCTCTCATCCTGACCTGCAGCTCTCTATCCTCTCATCCAGACCTGCAGCTCTCTATCCTCTCATCCAGACCTGCAGCTCTCTATCCTCTCATCCTCTCTATCCTCTCATCCAGACCTGCAGCTCTCTATCCTCTCATCCAGACCTGCAGCTCTCTATCCTCTCATCCTCTCTATCCTCTCATCCAGACCTGCAGCTCTCTATCCTCTCATCCTCTCTATCCTCTCATCCAGACCTGCGGCTCTCTATCCTCTCATCCAGACCTGCAGCTCTCTATCCTCTCATCCAGACCTGTAGCTCTCTATCCTCTCATCCAGACCTGCAGCTCTCTATCCTCTCATCCTCTCTATCCTCTTATCCAGACCTGCAGCTCTCTATCCTCTCATCCATACCTGCAGCTCTCTATCCTCTCATCCAGACCTGCAGCTCTCTATCCTCTCATCCAGAACTGCAGCTCTCTATCCTCTCATCCAGACCTGCAGCTCTCTATCCTCTCATCCAGACCTGCAGCTCTCTATCCTCTCATCCAGACCTGCGGCTCTCTATCCTCTCATCCTCTCTATCCTCTCATCCTCTCTATCCTCTCATCCTCTCTATCCTCTCATCCAGACCTGCGGCTCTCTATCCTCTCATCCAGACCTGCAGCTCTCTATCCTCTCATCCAGACCTGCGGCTCTCTATCCTCTCATCCTCTCTATCCTCTCATCCAAACCTGCAGCTCTCTATCCTCTCATCCTCTCTATCCTCTCATCCTCTCTATCCTCTCATCCAGACCTGCAGCTCTCTATCCTCTCATCCAGACCTGCAGCTCTCTATCCTCTCATCCTCTCTATCCTCTCATCCAGACCTGCAGCTCTCTATCCTCTCATCCAGACCTGCAGCTCTCTATCCTCTCATCCAGACCTGCAGCTCTCTATCCTCTCATCCTCTCTATCCTCTCATCCTCTCTATCCTCTCATCCAGACCTGCAGCTCTCTATCCTCTCATCCAGACCTGCAGCTCTCTATCCTCTCATCCTCTCTATCCTCTCATCCAGACCTGCAGCTCTCTATCCTCTCATCCAGACCTGCAGCTCTCTATCCTCTCATCCTCTCTATCCTCTCATCCAGACCTGCAGCTCTCTATCCTCTCATCATCTCTATCCTCTCATCCAGACCTGCAGCTCTATATCCTCTCATGCAGACCTGCAGCTCTCTATCCTCTCATCCAGACCTGCAGCTCTCTATCCTCTCATCCAGACCTGCAGCTCTCTATCCTCTCATCCAGACCTGCAGCTCTCTATCCTCTCATCCAGACCTGCAGCTCTCTATCCTCTCATCCAGACCTGCAGCTCTCTATCCTCTCATCCAGACCTGCAGCTCTCTATCTTCTCATCCAGACCTGCGGCTCTCTATCCTCTCATCCTCTCTATCCTCTCATCCTCTCTATCCTCTCATCCAGACCTGCAGCTCTCTATCCTCTCATCCTCTCTATCCTCTCATCCAGACCTGCAGCTCTCTATCCTCTCATCCAGACCTGCAGCTCTCTATCCTCTCATCCAGACCTGCGGCTCTCTATCCTCTCATCCTCTCTATCCTCTCATCCAGACCTGCAGCTCTCTATCCTCTCATCCAGACCTGCAGCTCTCTATCCTCTCATCCTCTCTATCCTCTCATCCAGACCTGCAGCTCTCTATCCTCGTATCCAGACCTGCAGCTCTCTATCCTCTCATCCAGACCTGCAGCTCTCTATCCTCTCATCAAGACCTGCAGCTCTCTATCCTCTCATCCAGAACTGCAGCTCTCTATCCTCTCATCCTCTCTATCCTCTCATCCAGACCTGCAGCTCTCTATCCTCTCATCCAGACCTGCAGCTCTCTATCCTCTCATCCTCTCTATCCTCTCATCCAGACCTGCAGCTCTCTATCCTCTCATCCTCTCTATCCTCTCATCCAGACCTGCGGCTCTCTATCCTCTCATCCAGACCTGCAGCTCTCTATCCTCTCATCCAGACCTGCAGCTCTCTATCCTCTCATCCAGACCTGCAGCTCTCTATCCTCTCATCCAGACCTGCAGCTCTCTATCCTCTCATCCAGACCTGCAGCTCTCTATCCTCTCATCCTCTCTATCCTCTTATCCAGACCTGCAGCTCTCTATCCTCTCATCCAGACCTGCAGCTCTCTATCCTCTCATCCAGACCTGCAGCTCTATATCCTCTCATCCAGAACTGCAGCTCTCTATCCTCTCATCCAGACCTGCAGCTCTCTATCCTCTCATCCAGACCTGCAGCTCTCTATCCTCTCATCCAGACCTGCGGCTCTCTATCCTCTCATCCTCTCTATCCTCTCATCCTCTCTATCCTCTCATCCTCTCTATCCTCTCATCCAGACCTGCAGCTCTCTATCCTCTCATCCTCTCTATCCTCTCATCCAGACCTGCGGCTCTCTATCCTCTCATCCAGACCTGCAGCTCTCTATCCTCTCATCCAGACCTGCAGCTCTCTATCCTCTCATCCAGACCTGCAGCTCTCTATCCTCTCATCCAGACCTGCAGCTCTCTATCCTCTCATCCAGACCTGCGGCTCTATTTCCTCTCATCCTCTCTATCCTCTCATCCAGACCTGCAGCTCTCTATCCTCTCATCCAGACCTGCAGCTCTCTATCCTCTCATCCTCTCTATCCTCTCATCCAGACCTGCAGCTCTCTATCCTCTCATCCAGACCTGCAGCTCTCTATCCTCTCATCCAGACCTGCAGCTCTCTATCCTCTCATCCAGACCTGCAGCTCTCTATCCTCTCATCCTCTCTATCTATCATCCAGACCTGCAGCTCTCTATCCTCTCATCCAGACCTGCAGCTCTCTATACTCTCATCCTCTCTATCCTCTCATCCAGACCTGCAGCTCTCTATCCTCTCATCCTCTCTATCCTCTCATCCAGACCTGCGGCTCTCTATCCTCTCATCCAGACCTGCAGCTCTCTATCCTCTCATCCAGACCTGCAGCTCTCTATCCTCTCATCAAGACCTGCAGCTCTCTATCCTCTCATCCAGACCTGCAGCTCTCTATCCTCTCATCCAGACCTGCAGCTCTCTATCCTCTCATCCTCTCTATCCTCTTATCCAGACCTGCAGCTCTCTATCCTCTCATCCAGACCTGCAGCTCTCTATCCTCTCATCCAGACCTGCAGCTCTCTATCCTCTCATCCAGAACTGCAGCTCTCTATCCTCTCATCCAGACCTGCAGCTCTCTATCCTCTCATCCAGACCTGCAGCTCTCTATCCTCTCATCCAGACCTGCGGCTCTCTATCCTCTCATCCTCTCTATCCTCTCATCCTCTCTATCCTCTCATCCTCTCTATCCTCTCATCCAGACCTGCAGCTCTCTATCCTCTCATCCTCTCTATCCTCTCATCCAGACCTGCAGCTCTCTATCCTCTCATCCAGACCTGCGGCTCTCTATCCTCTCATCCTCTCTATCCTCTCATCCAGACCTGCGGCTCTCTATCCTCTCATCCAGACCTGCAGCTCTCTATCCTCTCATCCAGACCTGCAGCTCTCTATCCTCTCATCCAGACCTGCAGCTCTCTATCCTCTCATCCAGACCTGCAGCTCTCTATCCTCTCATCCAGACCTGCGGCTCTATTTCCTCTCATCCTCTCTATCCTCTCATCCAGACCTGCAGCTCTCTATCCTCTCATCCAGACCTGCAGCTCTCTATCCTCTCATCCTCTCTATCCTCTCATCCAGACCTGCAGCTCTCTATCCTCTCATCCAGACCTGCAGCTCTCTATCCTCTCATCCAGACCTGCAGCTCTCTATACTCTCATCCAGACCTGCAGCTCTCTATCCTCTCATCCTCTCTATCCTCTCATCCAGACCTGCAGCTCTCTATCCTCTCATCCAGACCTGCAGCTCTCTATACTCTCATCCAGACCTGCAGCTCTCTATCCTCTCATCCAGACCTGCAGCTCTCTATCCTCTCATCCAGACCTGCGGCTCTCTATCCTCTCATCCTCTCTATCCTCACATCCAGACCTGCGGCTCTCTATCCTCTCATCCAGACCTGCAGCTCTCTATCCTCTCATCCTCTCTATCCTCTCATCCAGACCTGCAGCTCTCTATCCTCTCATCCAGTCCTGCAGCTCTCTATCCTCTCATCCAGACCTGCAGCTCTCTATCCTCTCATCCAGACCTGCAGCTCTCTATCCTCTCATCCTCTCTATCCTCTCACCCAGACCTGCAGCTCTCTATCCTCTCATCCAGACCTGCAGCTCTCTATCCTCTCATCCTCTCTATCCTCTCATCCAGACCTGCAGCTCTCTATCCTCTCATCCTCTCTATCCTCTCATCCAGACCTGCGGCTCTCTATCCTCTCATCCAGACCTGCAGCTCTCTATCCTCTCATCCAGACCTGCAGCTCTCTATCCTCTCATCCAGACCTGCAGCTCTCTATCCTCTCATCCAGACCTGCAGCTCTCTATCCTCTCATCCAGACCTGCAGCTCTCTATCCTCTCATTCTCTCTATCCTCTTATCCAGACCTGCAGCTCTCTATCCTCTCATCCAGACCTGCAGCTCTCTATCCTCTCATCCAGACCTGCAGCTCTCTATCCTCTCATCCAGACCTGCAGCTCTCTATCCTCTCATCCTCTCTATCCTCTCATCCAGACCTGCAGCTCTCTATCCTCTCATCCTCTTTATCCTCTCATCCAGACCTGCGGCTCTCTATCCTCTCATCCAGACCTGCAGCTCTCTATCCTCTCATCCAGACCTGCAGCTCTCTATCCTCTCATCCAGACCTGCAGCTCTCTATCCTCTCATCCAGACCTGCAGCTCTCTATCCTCTCATCCTCTCTATCCTCTTATCCAGACCTGCAGCTCTCTATCCTCTCATCCAGACCTGCAGCTCTCTATCCTCTCATCCAGATCTGCAGCTCTCTATCCTCTCATCCAGAACTGCAGCTCTCTATCCTCTCATCCAGACCTGCAGCTCTCTATCCTCTCATCCAGACCTGCAGCTCTCTATCCTCTCATCCAGACCTGCGGCTCTCTATCCTCTCATCCTCTCTATCCTCTCATCCTCTCTATCCTCTCATCCTCTCTATCCTCTCATCCAGACCTGCAGCTCTCTATCCTCTCATCCTCTCTATCCTCTCATCCAGACCTGCAGCTCTCTATCCTCTCATCCAGACCTGCGGCTCTCTATCCTCTCATCCTCTCTATCCTCTCATCCAGACCTGCGGCTCTCTATCCTCTCATCCAGACCTGCAGCTCTCTATCCTCTCATCCAGACCTGCAGCTCTCTATCCTCTCATCCAGACCTGCAGCTCTCTATCCTCTCATCCAGACCTGCAGCTCTCTATCCTCTCATCCAGACCTGCGGCTCTATTTCCTCTCATCCTCTCTATCCTCTCATCCAGACCTGCAGCTCTCTATCCTCTCATCCAGACCTGCAGCTCTCTATCCTCTCATCCTCTCTATCCTCTCATCCAGACCTGCAGCTCTCTATCCTCTCATCCAGACCTGCAGCTCTCTATCCTCTCGTCCAGACCTGCAGCTCTCTATCCTCTCATCCAGACCTGCAGCTCTCTATCCTCTCATCCAGACCTGCAGCTCTCTATCCTCTCATCCTCTCTATCCTCTCATCCAGACCTGCATCTCTCTATCCTCTCATCCAGACCTGCAGCTCTCTATCCTCTCATCCTCTCTATCCTCTCATCCAGACCTGCAGCTCTCTATCCTCTCATCCTCTCTATCCTCTCATCCAGACCTGTTGCTCTCTATCCTCTCATCCAGACCTGCAGCTCTCTATCCTCTCATCCAGACCTGCAGCTCTCTATCCTCTCATCCAGACCTGCAGCTCTCTATCCTCTCATCCAGACCTGCAGCTCTCTATCCTCTCATCCAGACCTGCAGCTCTCTATCCTCTCATCCTCTCTATCCTCTCATCCAGACCTGCAGCTCTCTATCCTCTCATCCTCTCTATCCTCTCATCCTCTCTATCCTCTCATCCTCTCTTTCCTCTCATCCTCTCTATCCTCTCATCCTCTCTATCCTCTCATCCAGAACTGCAGCTCTCCATCCTCTCATCCAAACCTGCAGCTCTCTATCCTCGCATCCTCTCTATCCTCTCATCCAGACCTGCAGCTCTCTATCCTCTCATCCAGACCTGCAGCTCTTCATCCTCTCATCCTCTCTATCCTCTCATCCAGACCTGCGGCTCTCTATCCTCTCATCCAGACCCGCAGCTCTCTATCCTCTCATCCTCTCTATCCTCTCATCCAGACCTGCGGCAATCTATCCTCTCATCCTCTCTATCCTCTCATCCAGACCTGCAGCTCTCTATCCTCTCATCCTCTCTATCCTCTCATCCAGACCTGCAGCTCTCTATCCTCTCATCCAGACCTGCGGCTCTCTATCCTCTCATCCTCTCTATCCTCTCATCCAGACCTGCAGCTCTCTATCCTCTCATCCAGACCTGCGGCTCTCTATCCTCTCATCCAGACCTGCAGCTCTCTATCCTCTCATCCAGACCTGCAGCTCTCTATCCTCTCATCCAGACCTGCAGCTCTCTATCCTCTCATCCAGACCTGCAGCTCTCTATCCTCTCATCCAGACCTGCAGCTCTCTATCCTCTCATCCAGACCTGCAGCTCTCTATCCTCTCATCCTCTCTATCCTCTCATCCTCTCTATCCTCTCATCCTCTCTATCCTCTCATCCAGACCTGCAGCTCCCTATCCTCTCATCCAGACCTGCGGCTCTCTATCCTCTCATCCAGACCTGCGGCTCTCTATCCTCTCATCCAGACCTGCAGCTCTCTATCCTCTCATCCTCTCTATTCTCTCATCCTCTCTATCCTCTCATCCAGACCTGCAGCTCTCTATCCTCTCATCCAGACCTGCAGCTCTCCATCCTCTCATCCAGACCTGCAGCTCTCTATCCTCTCTATCCTCTCATCCAGACCTGCGGCTCTCTATCCTCTCATCCAGACCTGCAGCTCTCTATCCTCTCATCCAGGCCTGCAGCTCTCTATCCTCTCATCCAGATCTGCAGCTCTCTATCCTCTCATCCAGACCTGCAGCTCTCTATCCTCTCATCCTCTCTATCCTCTCATCCAGACCTGCGGCTCTCTATCCTCTCATCCAGACCTGCGGCTCTCTATCCTCTCATCCTCTCTATCCTCTCATCCAGACCTGCAGCTCTCTGTCCTCTCATCCTCTCTATCCTCTCATCCTCTCTATCCTCTCATCCTCTCTATCCTCTCATCCTCTCTATCCTCTCATCCAGACCTGTGGATCTCTATCCTCTCATCCTCTCTATCCTCTCATCCTCTCTATCCTCTCATCCTCTCTATCCTCTCATCCAGACCTGCAGCTCTCTATCCTCTCATCCTCTCTATCCTCTCATCCTCTCTATCCTCTCATCCAGACCTGCAGCTCTCTATCCTCTCATCCTCTCTATCCTCTCATCGAGACCTTTAGCTCTCTATCCTCTCATCCTCTCTATCCTCTCATCCAGACCTGCAGCTCTCTATCCTCTCATCCTCTCTATCCTCTCATCCAGACCTGCAGCTCTCTATCCTCTCATCCAGACCTGCGGCTCTCTATCCGCTCATCCTCTCTATCCTCTCACCCTCTCTATTCTCTCATCCTCTCTATCCTCTCATCCAGACCTACAGCTCTCTATCCTCTCATCCTCTCTATCCTCTCATCCTCTCTATCCTCTCATCCTCTCTATCCTCTCATCCAGACCTGCGGCTCTCTATCCTCTCATCCTCTCTATCCTCTCATCCAGACCTGCAGGTCTCTATCCTCTCATCCAGACCTGCAGCTCTCTATCCTCTCATCCAGACCTGCAGCTCTCTATCCTCTCATCCAGACCTGCAGCTCTCTATCCTCTTATCCAGACCTGCGGCTCTCTATCCACTCATCCAGACCTGCGGCTCTCTATCCTCTCATCCAGACCTGTAGCTCTCTATCCTCTCATCCAGACCTGCGGCTCTCTATCCTCTCATCCTCTCTATCCTCTCATCCAGACCTGCAGCTCTCTATCCTCTCATCCAGACCGGCAGCTCTCTATCCTCTCATCCTCTCTATCCTCACATCCAGACCTGCGGCTCTCTATCCTCTCATCCTCTCTATCCTCTCATCCAGACCTGCAGCTCCCTATCCTCTCATCCAGACCTGCGGCTCTCTATCCTCTCATCCAGACCTGTAGCTCTCTATCCTCTCATCCAGACCTGCAGCTCTCTATCCTCTCATCCTCTCTATCCTCTCATCCAGACATGCGGCTCTCTATCCTCTCATCCTCTCTATCCTCTCATCCTCTCTATCCTCTCATCCTCTCTATCCTCTCATCCAGACCTGCAGCTCTCTATCCTCTCATCCAGACCTGCAGCTCTCTATCCTCTCATCCAGACCTGCGGCTCTATTTCCTCTCATCCTCTCTATCCTCTCATCCAGACCTGCAGCTCTCTATCCTCTCATCCAGACCTGCAGCTCTCTATCCTCTCATCCTCTCTATCCTCTCATCCAGACATGCAGCTCTCTATCCTCTCATCCAGACCTGCAGCTCTCTATCCTCTCATCCAGACCTGCAGCTCTCTATCCTCTCATCCAGACCTGCAGCTCTCTATCCTCTCATCCTCTCTATCCTCTCATCCAGACCTGCATCTCTCTATCCTCTCATCCAGACCTGCAGCTCTCTATCCTCTCATCCTCTCTATCCTCTCATCCAGACCTGCAGCTCTCTATCCTCTCATCCTCTCTATCCTCTCATCCAGACCTGCGGCTCTCTATCCTCTCATCCAGACCTGCAGCTCTCTATCCTCTCATCCAGACCTGCAGCTCTCTATCCTCTCATCCAGACCTGCAGCTCTCTATCCTCTCACCCAGACCTGCAGCTCTCTATCCTCTCATCCAGACCTGCAGCTCTCTATCCTCTCATCCTCTCTATCCTCTCATCCAGACCTGCAGCTCTCTATCCTCTCATCCTCTCTATCCTCTCATCCTCTCTATCCTCTCATCCTCTCTTTCCTCTCATCCTCTCTATCCTCTCATCCTCTCTATCCTCTCATCCAGACCTGCAGCTCTCCATCCTCTCATCCAAACCTGCAGCTCTCTATCCTCGCATCCTCTCTATCCTCTCATCCAGACCTGCAGCTCTCTATCCTCTCATCCAGACCTGCAGCTCTTCATCCTCTCATCCTCTCTATCCTCTCATCCAGACCTGCGGCTCTCTATCCTCTCATCCAGACCCGCAGCTCTCTATCCTCTCATCCTCTCTATCCTCTCATCCAGACCTGCGGCAATCTATCCTCTCATCCTCTCTATCCTCTCATCCAGACCTGCAGCTCTCTATCCTCTCATCCTCTCTATCCTCTCATCCAGACCTGCAGCTCTCTATCCTCTCATCCAGACCTGCGGCTCTCTATCCTCTCATCCTCTCTATCCTCTCATCCAGACCTGCAGCTCTCTATCCTCTCATCCAGACCTGCGGCTCTCTATCCTCTCATCCAGACCTGCAGCTCTCTATCCTCTCATCCAGACCTGCAGCTCTCTATCCTCTCATCCAGACCTGCAGCTCTCTATCCTCTCATCCAGACCTGCAGCTCTCTATCCTCTCATCCAGACCTGCAGCTCTCTATCCTCTCATCCAGACCTGCGGCTCTCTATCCTCTCATCCTCTCTATCCTCTCATCCTCTCTATCCTCTCATCCTCTCTATCCTCTCATCCAGACCTGCAGCTCTCTATCCTCTCATCCTCTCTATCCTCTCATCCTCTCTATCCTCTCATCCTCTCTATCCTCTCATCCATACCTGCGGCTCTCTATCCTCTCATCCTCTCTATCCTCTCATCCTCTCTATCCTCTCATCCAGACCTGCAGCTCTCTATCCTCTCATCCTCTCTATCCTCTCATCCTCTCTATCCTCTCATCCTCTCAATCCTCTCATCCTCTCTATCCTATCATCTAGACCTGCGGCTCTCTATCCTCTCATCCTCTCTATCCTCTCATCCTCTCTATCCTCTCATCCAGACCTGCAGCTCTCTATCCTCTCATCCTCTCTATCCTCTCATCCTCTCTATCCTCTCATCCTCTCTATCCTCTCATCCAGACCTGCAGCTCCCTATCCTCTCATCCAGACCTGCGGCTCTCTATCCTCTCATCCAGACCTGCGGCTCTCTATCCTCTCATCCAGACCTGCAGCTCTCTATCCTCTCATCCTCAATATTCTCTCATCCTCTCTATCCTCTCATCCAGACCTGCAGCTCTCTATCCTCTCATCCAGACCTGCAGCTCTCCATCCTCTCATCCAGACCTGCAGCTCTCTATCCTCTCTATCCTCTCATCCAGACCTGCGGCTCTCTATCCTCTCATCCAGACCTGCAGCTCTCTATCCTCTCATCCAGGCCTGCAGCTCTCTATCCTCTCATCCAGATCTGCAGCTCTCTATCCTCTCATCCAGACCTGCAGCTCTCTATCCTCTCATCCTCTCTATCCTCTCATCCAGACCTGCGGCTCTCTATCCTCTCATCCAGACCTGCGGCTCTCTATCCTCTCATCCTCTCTATCCTCTCATCCAGACCTGCAGCTCTCTATCCTCTCATCCTCTCTATCCTCTCATCCTCTCTATCCTCTCATCCTCTCTATCCTCTCATCCTCTCTATCCTCTCATCCAGACCTGTGGATCTCTATCCTCTCATCCTCTCTATCCTCTCATCCTCTCTATCCTCTCATCCTCTCTATCCTCTCATCCAGACCTGCAGCTCTCTATCCTCTCATCCTTTCTATCCTCTCATCCTCTCTATCCTCTCATCCAGACCTGCAGCTCTCTATCCTCTCATCCTCTCTATCCTCTCATCGAGACCTGCAGCTCTCTATCCTCTCATCCTCTCTATCCTCTCATCCAGACCTGCAGCTCTCTATCCTCTTATCCTCTCTATCCTCTCATCCAGACCTGCAGCTCTCTATCCTCTCATCCAGACCTGCGGCTCTCTATCCGCTCATCCTCTCTATCCTCTCATCCTCTCTATTCTCTAATCCTCTCTATCCTCTCATCCAGACCTACAGCTCTCTATCCTCTCATCCTCTCTATCCTCTCATCCTCTCTATCCTCTCATCCTCTCTATCCTCTCATCCAGACCTGCGGCTCTCTATCCTCTCATCCTCTCTATCCTCTCATCCAGACCTGCAGGTCTCTATCCTCTCATCCAGACCTGCAGCTCTCTATCCTCTCATCCAGACCTGCAGCTCTCTATCCTCTCATCCAGACCTGCAGCTCTCTATCCTCTCATCCAGACCTGCGGCTCTCTATCCACTCATCCAGACCTGCGGCTCTCTATCCTCTCATCCAGACCTGTAGCTCTCTATCCTCTCATCCAGACCTGCGGCTCTCTATCCTCTCATCCTCTCTATCCTCTCATCCAGACCTGCAGCTCTCTATCCTCTCATCCAGACCTGCAGCTCTCTATCCTCTCATCCTCTCTATCCTCACATCCAGACCTGCGGCTCTCTATCCTCTCATCCTCTCTATCCTCTCATCCAGACCTGCAGCTCCCTATCCTCTCATCCAGACCTGCGGCTCTCTATCCTCTCATCCAGACCTGTAGCTCTCTATCCTCTCATCCAGACCTGCAGCTCTCTATCCTCTCATCCTCTCTATCCTCTCATCCAGACATGCGGCTCTCTATCCTCTCATCCTCTCTATCCTCTCATCCTCTCTATCCTCTCATCCTCTCTATCCTCTCATCCAGACCTGCAGCTCTCTATCCTCTCATCCAGACCTGCGGCTCTCTATCCTCTCATCCTCTCTATCCTCTCATCCAGACCTGCGGCTCTCTATCCTCTCATCCAGACCTGCAGCTCTCTATCCTCTCATCCAGACCTGCGGCTCTCTATCCTCTCATCCTCTCTATCCTCTCATCCAGACCTGCAGCTCTCTATCCTCTCATCCAGACCTGCGGCTCTCTATCCTCTCATCCTCTCTATCCTCTCATCCTCTCTATCCTCTCATCCAGACCTGCAGCTCTCTATCCTCTCATCCTCTCTATCCTCTCATCCTCTCTATCCTCTCATCCTCTCTATCCTCTCATCCATACCTGCGGCTCTCTATCCTCTCATCCTCTCTATCCTCTCATCCTCTCTATCCTCTCATCCAGACCTGCAGCTCTCTATCCTCTCATCCTCTCTATCCTCTCATCCTCTCTATCCTCTCATCCTCTCAATCCTCTCATCCTCTCTATCCTATCATCCAGACCTGCGGCTCTCTATCCTCTCATCCTCTCTATCCTCTCATCCTCTCTATCCTCTCATCCAGACCTGCAGCTCTCTATCCTCTCATCCTCTCTATCCTCTCATCCTCTCTATCCTCTCATCCTCTCTATCCTCTCATCCAGACCTGCAGCTCCCTATCCTCTCATCCAGACCTGCGGCTCTCTATCCTCTCATCCAGACCTGCGGCTCTCTATCCTCTCATCCAGACCTGCAGCTCTCTATCCTCTCATCCTCTCTATTCTCTCATCCTCTCTATCCTCTCATCCAGACCTGCAGCTCTCTATCCTCTCATCCAGACCTGCAGCTCTCCATCATCTCATCCAGACCTGCAGCTCTCTATCCTCTCTATCCTCTCATCCAGACCTGCGGCTCTCTATCCTCTCATCCAGACCTGCAGCTCTCTATCCTCTCATCCAGGCCTGCAGCTCTCTATCCTCTCATCCAGATCTGCAGCTCTCTATCCTCTCATCCAGACCTGCAGCTCTCTATCCTCTCATCCTCTCTATCCTCTCATCCAGACCTGTGGCTCTCTATCCTCTCATCCAGACCTGCGGCTCTCTATCCTCTCATCCTCTCTATCCTCTCATCCAGACCTGCAGCTCTCTATCCTCTCATCCTCTCTATCCTCTCATCCTCTCTATCCTCTCATCCTCTCTATCCTCTCATCCTCTCTATCCTCTCATCCAGACCTGTGGATCTCTATCCTCTCATCCTCTCTATCCTCTCATCCTCTCTATCCTCTCATCCTCTCTATCCTCTCATCCAGACCTGCAGCTCTCTATCCTCTCATCCTCTCTATCCTCTCATCCTCTCTATCCTCTCATCCAGACCTGCAGCTCTCTATCCTCTCATCCTCTCTATCCTCTCATCGAGACCTGCAGCTCTCTATCCTCTCATCCTCTCTATCCTCTCATCCAGACCTGCAGCTCTCTATCCTCTCATCCTCTCTATCCTCTCATCCAGACCTGCAGCTCTCTATCCTCTCATCCAGACCTGCGGCTCTCTATCCGCTCATCCTCTCTATCCTCTCATCCTCTCTATTCTCTCATCCTCTCTATCCTCTCATCCAGACCTACAGCTCTCTATCCTCTCATCCTCTCTATCCTCTCATCCTCTCTATCCTCTCATCCTCTCTATCCTCTCATCCAGACCTGCGGCTCTCTATCCTCTCATCCTCTCTATCCTCTCATCCAGACCTGCAGCTCTCTATCCTCTCATCCAGACCTGCAGCTCTCTATCCTCTCATCCAGACCTGCGGCTCTCTATCCACTCATCCAGACCTGCGGCTCTCTATCCTCTCATCCAGACCTGTAGCTCTCTATCCTCTCATCCAGACCTGCGGCTCTCTATCCTCTCATCCTCTCTATCCTCTCATCCAGACCTGCAGCTCTCTATCCTCTCATCCAGACCTGCAGCTCTCTATCCTCTCATCCTCTCTATCCTCACATCCAGACCTGCGGCTCTCTATCCTCTCATCCTCTCTATCCTCTCATCCAGACCTGCAGCTCCCTATCCTCTCATCCAGACCTGCGGCTCTCTATCCTCTCATCCAGACCTGTAGCTCTCTATCCTCTCATCCAGACCTGCAGCTCTCTATCCTCTCATCCTCTCTATCCTCTCATCCAGACATGCGGCTCTCTATCCTCTCATCCTCTCTATCCTCTCATCCTCTCTATCCTCTCATCCTCTCTATCCTCTCATCCAGACCTGCAGCTCTCTATCCTCTCATCCAGACCTGCGGCTCTCTATCCTCTCATCCTCTCTATCCTCTCATCCAGACCTGCAGCTCTCTATCCTCTCATCCAGACCTGCAGCTCTCTATCCTCTCATCCAGACGTGCGGCTCTCTATCCTCTCATCCTCTCTATCCTCTCATCCAGACCTGCAGCTCTCTATCCTCTCATCCTCTCTATCCTCTCATCCAGACCTGCAGCTCTCTATCCTCTCATCCAGACCTGCAGCTCTCTATCCTCTCATCCAGACCTGCAGCTCTCTATCCTCTCATCCTCTCTATCCTCTCATCCAGACCTGCAGCTCTCTATCCTCTCATCCAGACCTGCAGCTCTCTATCCTCTCATCCTCTCTATCCTCTCATCCAGACCTGCAGCTCTCTATCCTCTCATCCAGACCTGCAGCTCTCTATCCTCTCATCCTCTCTATCCTCTCATCCAGACCTGCAGCTCTCTATCCTCTCATCCTCTCTATCCTCTCATCCTCTCTATCCTCTCATCCAGACCTGCAGCTCTCTATCCTCTCATCCTCTCTATCCTCTCATCCTCTCTATCCTCTCATCCTCTCTATCCTCTCATCCTCTCTATCCTCTCATCCAGACCTGCGGCTCTCCAACTCTTTTACGGCTCCAGTGAGGTCCTCCACCACTCCCCCCGTCCTTCCCACTCCACCGCAAGCTCTTCAATTTACATTTTAGTCATTTAGCAGACGCTCCTATCCAGAGCGACTTACAGTAGTGAGTGCATGCATTTTCATATTTGTTCGTACTGGTCCCCCATGGGAATCAAACCTACAACCCTGGCATTGCAAGTGCCATGCTCTACCAACTGAGCTACACACACCAACTGAGCAGCTCTTCTGAATTTGGTCCTGGGTTACTGAGCCGGCCATCCCCTGGAGCAGCCCCCCTAGCACATCCCACAGGCTCACAGCGACCCTCTCCTCATCCTCCAGTGGTGGTTGTTATAGGGAGCTCCATAGTTAGGGATGTGGTGGTCGCGGAAGCAAGGATCTACTGCTTTGAATTCGCATACCGCCCAAACAGATCCACAGATGACGCAATTTCTATTGCACTCCAAACTGTCCTTTTCCACCTGGACAAAAGGAACACCTACGTGAGAATGCTGTTCATTGACTACAGCTCAGCTTTCAACACCATAGTGCCCTCAAAGCTCATCACTAAGCTAAGGACCCAGGGACTGAACACCTCCCTTTGCAACAGGATCCAGGACTTCCTGACGGGCCGCCCCCAGGTGGTGAGGGTAGGCAACAACACATCCGCCACGCTGACCCTCAACACAGGGGCCCTCAGGGGTGCATGCTTAGACCCCTCCTACTCCCTGTTCACCCACGACTGTGTGGCCACGCACGGCTCCAACACCCTCATTACAATAACATACAACAGTGGTAGGCTTTATCACCGACGACGATGAGACAGCCTACAGGGAGGACGTCAGAGACCTGGCAGTGTGGTGCCAGGACAACAACCTCTCCTTCAATGTCAGCAAGACAAAGGAGCTGATCGTGGACTACAGGAAATGGAGAGCCGAGCACGTCCCCATTCACATCGATGGGGCTGTAGTGGAGTGGGTTGATAGCTTCAAGTTCCTCTGTGTCCACATCACTAAGGAATTATCATGGTCAACACACACCAACACAGTCGTGAAGAGGACACGACAACGCCTATTCCCCCTCAGGAGACTGAAAAGATTTGTCATGGGCCCTCAAATCCTCAAAACGTTCTACAGCTGCACCATTGAGAGCATCTTGACTGGCTGCATCACCGCCTGGTATGGCAACTGCTCGGCCTCCGACTGCAAGGCACTACAGAGGGTAGTGCGTATGGCCCAGTACATCTTTGGGGCCAAGCTCCCTGCCATCCAGGACCTCTATACCAGGTGGTGTCAGAGGAAGGCCCTAATTGTCAAAGACTCCAGCCACCCTAGTCATAGACTGTTCTCTTTGCTACTGCATAGCAAGCGGTACCGATGCAATAAGTCTGGAACCAACAGGACACTGAACAACTTCCACCCCCAAGCCAAAAGACTGCTAAATAGTTAGTTAAATAGTGAACCAAATAGCTACCTGGACTATCTGCATTGACTCTTTTGACTCATCACTGTTTTTTTAATCTATCTCTACCATCCCCCTACATATCTACAGTGCCTTGCAAAAGTATTCATCCCCCCTTGGCGTTTTTCCTATTTTGTTGCATTACAACCTGTAATTTAAATTGATTTTTATTTGGATTTCATGTAATGGACATACACAAAATAGTCGAAATTGGTGAAGTGAAATGAAAAAAATTACTTGTTTCAAAAAATTCAAAAAAATAAATAACGGAAAAGTGGTGCGTGCATATGTATTCACCCCCTTTGCTATGAAGCCCCTAAATAAGATCTGGTGCAACCAATTACCTTCAGAAGTCACATAATTAGTTAAATAAAGTCCACCTGTGTACAATCTAAGTGTCACATGACCTGTCACATGATCTCAGCATATATACACCTGTTCTGGAAGCCCCCAGAGTCTGCAGCACCACTAAGCAAGGGGAACCACCAAGCAAGCGGCACTATGAAGACCAAGGAGCTCTCCAAACAGGCCAGGGACAAAGTTGTGGAGAAGTACAGATCAGGGTTATAAAAAAATATCTGAACATTTGAACATCCCACAGAGCACCATTAAATCCATTGTTAAAAAATGGAAAGAATATGGCACCACAACAAACCTGCCAAGAGAGGGCCGCCCACCAAAACTCATGGACCAGGCAAGGAGGGCATTAATCAGAGAGGCAACAAAGAGACCAAAGATAAGCCTGAAGGAGCTGCAAAGCTCCACAGCGGAGATGGGAGTTTCTGTCCATAGGAACACTTTTAGCCGTACACGCCACAGAGCTGGGCTTTACAGAAGAGTGGCCAGAAAAAATCCATTGCTTGAAGAAAAAAATAAGCAAACATGTTTGGTGTTCGCTAAAAGGCATGTGGGAGACTCCCCAAACATATGGAAGAAGGTACTCTGGTCAGATGAGACTAAAATTGAGCTTTTTGGTCATCAAGGAAAATGCTATGTCTGGCGCAAACCCAACACCTCTCATCACCCCGAGAACACCATCCCCACAGTGAAGAATGGTGGTGGCAGCATCATGCTGTGGGGATGTTTTTCATCGGCAGGGACTGGGAAACTGGTCAGAATTGAAGGAATGATGGATGGTGCTAAATACAGGGAAATTCTTGAGGGAAACCTGTTTGTCTTCCAGAGATTTGAGACTGGGACGGAGGTTCACATTCCAGCAGGACAATGACCCTAAGCATACTGCTAAAGCAACACTCGAGTGGTTTAAGGGGAAACATTTAACTGCCTTGGAATGGCCTAGTCAAAGCCCAGACCTCAATCCAATTGAGAATCTGTGGTATGACTTAAAGATTGCTGTACACCAGTGGAACCCATCCAACTTGAAGGAGCTGGAGCAGTTTTGCCTTGAAGAATGGGCAAAAATCCCAGTGGCAAGATGTGCCAAGCTTATAGAGACATACCCCAAGAGACTTGCAGCTGTAATTGCTACAAAAGGTGGCTCTATAAAGTATTGACTTTGGGGGGGTGAATAGTTATGCACGCTCAAGTTTTCTGTTTTTTTGTCTTATTTCTTGTTTGTTTCACAATAACAAATATTTTGCATCTTCAAAGTGGTAGGCATGTTGTGTAAATCAAATGATACAAACATCCCAAAAATCCAGTTTAATTCCAGGTTGTAAAGCAAAAAAATAGGAAAAATTCCAAGGGGGTGAATACTTTCGCAAGCCACTGTATATATAACATTATATTTACATTTACATTTTAGTCATTTAGCAGACGCTCTTATCCAGAGCAACTTACAGTTAGTGAGTGCATACATTTTTTCATATTGGTTGCAAGAATTTTGTATAATCATTTAAATTGAAAAATTTGAAGTTTTGAATCCGCCGTCGTTTTGTGTATCAGTTCATAAACCATGTGCCATGGAATTGGTACAGCAAAAATCTCTTCCCAACTATTTGGCAATCTATATGGCACAGCTGTCCATTTTTGGGTCCTTAAATGAAACTGCTATACTTTTTTTATTTATTACAAAATTCTTTATCCAATTTTGTTCTTTAATGCAAGGCCGACAGACAACGTCCTTACTTTCTCCGCCTTCCACTTGCCTCTTCCATTTTTGCGGTAATGGATTGGTTGTAATTTTGAGTAGCTGCTAACCAGAATAGAAAGAGGAGTGGGAGGCCCCGGTGAACAACTGAGCAAGAGGACAAATAATATTAGATTGTCTAGTTTGAGAAACAGACGCCTCACAGGTCCTCAACTGGCAGCTTCATTAAATAGTACCCGCAAAACACCAGTCTCAACAGTGAAGAGGCGACTCCGGGATGCTGACCTTCTAGGCAGTGTTGCAAAGAAAAAGCAATTTCTCAGACTGGCCAATAAAAATAAAAGATTAAGATGGGCAGTCGGAGATATGGCTGCGGTGAAAGGTGACAGAGCTAGAGCGGTGTTTGTCAGACCATGAGACATCCCAAAAATCTGTCTTCTCACAAAAACGTGTGTAGCTTCTGAACGGTGGCCTTCAAAGTCCTCTATTGAAAGATGAGACTCTCACAGTGTTCTCCGTTTTGCTCTAGGACACTCACAAGCCTCACAAGACTCGTCTAAAGGTCCCCGGTACCAGTAAAAAAAACTACATGTAAGTATATACAGTGCATTGAGAAAATATTCATACCCCTTCACTTTTTCCACATTTTGTTACGTTACAGCCTTATTCTAAAATTGATTTAAAAATATTTTTTAAATTGTCAATCTATACACAATACCCCATAACGACAAAGCAAAAACAGGTGTTTAGACATTTTTGCAAATGTATAAAAAAAATACAAAACTAAAATATCACATTTACATAAGTATTCAGACCCTTTAGTCAGTACTTTGTTGAAGCACCTCTCCCAGTCCCTGCTGCTGAAAAACATCCCCACAGCATGAATCTTGTTTCTCATGGTCTGAGAGTCGTTTAGGTGCCTTTTGGCAAACTCCAAGCGGGCTGTCATGTGCCTTTTACTGAGGAGTGGCTTCCGTCTGGCCACACTACCATAAAGGCCTGATTGATGGAGTGCTGCAGAGATGGTTGTCCTTCTGGAAGGTTCTCCCATCTCCACAGAGGAACTCTAGAGCTCTGTCAGAGTGACCATCGGGTTCTTGGTCACCTCCCTGACCAAGGCCCTTCTCCCCCCATTGCTCAGTTTGGCCGGGCGGTCAGCTCTAGGAAGAGTCTTGGTGGTTCCAAACTTCTTCCATTTAAGAATGATGAAGGAATTTAATCTATTTTAGAATAAGGCAAAACGTAACAAAATGTGGAAAAAGTCAAGGGGTCTGAAAACTTTCTGAATGCTCTGCATATACAGGGTCAGTTCCAGGGTCAGCTCCAATACCATATTTACAATGTACAGGGATACTGGAGTGGTAGTGGTAGATATGGATAGGGGTAAGGTGACTATGCATCAGGATATATGACAAACAGAGAAGCAGCAGCTATATACAGGGTCAGTAGATATGGATAGGGGTAAGGTGACTAGGCATCAGGATATATGACAAACAGAGAAGCAGCAGCTATATACAGGGTCAGTAGATATGGATAGGGGTAAGGTGACTAGGCATCAGGATATATGACAAACAGAGAAGCAGCAGCTATATACAGGGTCAGTAGATATGGATAGGGGTAAGGTGACTAGGCATCAGGATATATGACAAACAGAGAAGCAGCAGCTATATACAGGGTCAGTAGATATGGATAGGGGTAAGGTGACTAGGCATCAGGATATATGACAAACAGAGAAGCAGCAGCTATATACAGGGTCAGTAGATATGGATAGGGGTAAGGTGACTAGGCATCAGGATATATGACAAACAGAGAAGCAGCAGCTATATACAGGGTCAGTAGATATGGATAGGGGTAAGGTGACTAGGCATCAGGATATATGACAAACAGAGAAGCAGCAGCTATATACAGGGTCAGTAGATATGGATAGGGGTAAGGTGACTAGGCATCAGGATATATGACAAACAGAGAAGCAGCAGCTATATACAGGGTCAGTAGATATGGATAGGGGTCAGGTGACTAGGCATCAGGATATATGACAAACAGAGAAGCAGCAGTGTATATGATGTACTGGACTCTCCGCACCACCCTCCGTAGCGCCTTGCGATCGAAGGCGGTGCAATTGCCATACCAAGCAGTGATGCAGCCAGTCAAGATGCTCTCAATGGTGCAGCTGTATAACCTTTTGAGGATCTGAGGGCCCATGTCAAATCTATTCAACCTCCTGAGGGGAAAGAGGTGCTGTTGCACCTTCTTTACGTTACACTATGTAACACTATGCTGTTGCACCTTCTTTACGTTACACTATGTAACACTATGCTGTTGCACCTTCTTTACGTTACACTATGTAACACTATGCTGTTGCACCTTCTTTACGTTACACTATGTAACAATATGCTGTTGCACCTTCTTTACGTTACACTATGTAACACTATGCTGTTGCACCTTCTTTACGTTACACTATGTAACACTATGCTGTTGCACCTTCTTTACGTTACACTATGTAACACTATGCTGTTGCACCTTCTTTACGTTACACTATGTAACACTATGATGTTGCACCTTCTTTACGTTACACTATGTAACACTATGCTGTTGCACCTTCTTTACGTTACACTATGTAACACTATGCTGTTGCACCTTCTTTACGTTACACTATGTAACACTATGCTGTTGCACCTTCTTTACGTTACACTATGTAACACTATGCTGTTGCACCTTCTTTACGTTACACTATATAACACTATGCTGTTGCACCTTCTTTACGTTACACTATGTAACACTATGCTGTTGCACCTTCTTTACGTTACACTATGTAACACTATGCTGTTGCACCTTCTTTACGTTACACTATGTAACACTATGCTGTTGCACCTTCTTTACGTTACACTATGTAACACTATGCTGTTGCACCTTCTTTACGTTACACTACGTAACACTATGCTGTTGCACCTTCTTTACGTTACACTACGTAAAACTATGCTGTTGCACCTTCTTTACGTTACACTATGTAACACTATGCTGTTGCACCTTCTTTACGTTACACTATGTAACACTATGCTGTTGCACCTTCTTTACGTTACACTATGTAACACTATGCTGTTGCACCTTCTTTACGTTACACTATGTAACACTATGCTGTTGCACCTTCTTTACGTTACACTATGTAACACTATGCTGTTGCACCTTCTTTACGTTACACTATGTAACACTATGCTGTTGCACCTTCTTTACGTTACACTATGTAACACTATGCTGTTGCACCTTCTTTACATTACACTATGTAACAATATGCTGTTGCACCTTCTTTACGTTACACTATGTAACACTATGCTGTTGCACCTTCTTTACGTTACACTATGTAACACTATGCTGTTGCACCTTCTTTACGTTACACTATGTAACACTATGCTGTTGCACCTTCTTTACGTTACACTATGTAACACTATGCTGTTGCACCTTCTTTACGTTACACTATGTAACACTATGCTGTTGCACCTTCTTTACGTTACACTATGTAACACTATGCTGTTGCACCTTCTTTACGTTACACTATGTAACACTATGCTGTTGCACCTTCTTTACGTTACACTATGTAACACTATGCTGTTGCACCTTCTTTACATTACACTATGTAACACTATGCTGTTGCACCTTCTTTACGTTACACTATGTAACACTATGCTGTTGCACCTTCTTTACGTTACACTACGTAACACTATGCTGTTGCACCTTCTTTACGTTACAGTACGTAACACTATGCTGTTGCACCTTCTTTACGTTACACTATGTAACACTATGCTGTTGCACCTTCTTTACGTTACACTATGTAACACTATGCTGTTGCACCTTCTTTACGTTACAGTACGTAACACTATGCTGTTGCACCTTCTTTACGTTACACTATGTAACACTATGCTGTTGCACCTTCTTTACGTTACACTATGTAACACTATGCTGTTGCACCTTCTTTACGTTACACTATGTAACACTATGCTGTTGCACTTTCTTTACGTTACACTATGTAACACTATGCTGTTGCACCTTCTTTACGTTACACTATGTAACACTATGCTGTTGCACCTTCTTTACGTTACACTATGTAACACTATGCTGTTGCACCTTCTTTACGTTACACTATGTAACACTATGCTGTTGCACCTTCTTTACGTTACACTATGTAACACTATGCTGTTGCACCTTCTTTACGTTACACTATGTAACACTATGCTGTTGCACCTTCTTTACGTTACACTATGTAACACTATGCTGTTGCACCTTCTTTACATTACACTATGTAACACTATGCTGTTGCACCTTCTTTACGTTACACTACGTAACACTATGCTGTTGCACCTTCTTTACGTTACACTATGTAACACTATGATGTTGCACCTTCTTTACTTTACACTATGTAACAATATGCTGTTGCACCTTCTTTACGTTACACTACGTAACACTATGCTGTTGCACCTTCTTTACGTTACACTATGTAACACTATGCTGTTGCACCTTCTTTACGTTACACTATGTAACACTATGCTGTTGCACCTTCTTTACGTTACACTATGTAACACTATGCTGTTGCACCTTCTTTACGTTACACTACGTAACACTATGCTGTTGCACCTTCTTTACGTTACACTATGTAACACTATGCTGTTGCACCTTCTTTACGTTACACTACGTAACACTATGCTGTTGCACCTTCTTTACGTTACACTATGTAACACTATGCTGTTGCACCTTCTTTATGTTACACTATGTAACACTATGCTGTTGCACCTTCTTTACGTTACACTATGTAACACTATGCTGTTGCACCTTCTTTACGTTACACTATGTAACACTATGCTGTTGCACCTTCTTTACGTTACACTATGTAACACTATGCTGTTGCACCTTCTTTACAACTGTGTGTATGTGGACCGTTTTAAGTACTTTGTGATTTGGACACAGAGGAACTTGAAGCTCTCGATTTGCTACACTGCAGCTCTGTCGATGTAGATGGGGGCGTGCTCGCCCCCCCGTTTCCTGTAGTCAAAAATCAGCTCCTTGGTCTTATTGACGTATAGGAAGAGGTTGTTGTTCTGGCACCACACTTCCAGGTCACTGACCTCCCTGTAGGCTGACTCATCGTCACTGGTGATCAGGCCTACCACCGTTGTGTCGTCAGCAAACTTGATGATGGTGTTGGAGTCGTACGTGGAAACGCAGTCGTGGGTGAACAGAGACTACAGGAGGGGACTAAGCACGCACCCCTGAGGGGCCCTCGTGTTGAGGGTCAGCGTGGCAGATGTGTTGTTACCTACCCTTACCACCTGGGGGCAGCCCGTCTGGAAGTCCAGGATCCAGTTGCAGAGGGAGGTGTTCAGTCCCAGGGTCCCGAGCTTGGAGGGTACTATGGTGTTGAACGCTGAGCTGTAGTCAATGAACAGCATTCTCACATAGGTATTCCTCTTATCTAGGTGGGTGAAGGCAGTGTGGAGTGCAATTGAGATTGCGTCATGTAAGGATCTGTTGGGGCGGTATGCGAATTGGAGTGGGTCTAGGGTGCCTGGGATGATGGAGTTGATGTGTGCCATAACCAGCCTTTCAATGCACTTCATGATTACAGATGAAGGGCGGTAGTCAGGGCGGTAGTCAGGGCGGTAGTCAGGGTGGTAGTCAGGGCGGTAGTCATGGCGGTAGTCAGGGCAGTAGTCAGGGCGGTAGTCAGGGCGGTAGTCATTGTGGCAGGTAGTCAGGGCGGTAGTCAGGGCGGTAGTCAGGGCGGTAGTCATGGCGGTAGTCAGGGCGGTAGTCATGGCGGTAGTCATGGCGGTAGTCAGGGCGGTAGTCATGGCGGTAGTCAGGGCGGTAGTCAGGGCGGTAGTCAGGGCGGTAGTCAGGGCGGTAGTCAGGGCGGTAGTCATTGTGGCAGGTAGTCAGGGCGGTAGTCAGGGCGGTAGTCAGGGCGGTAGTCATGGCGGTAGTCAGGGCGGTAGTCATGGCGGTAGTCATGGCGGTAGTCAGGGCGGTAGTCATGGCGGTAGTCAGGGCGGTAGTCAGGGCGGTAGTCAGGGCGGTAGTCATTGTGGCAGGTAGTCAGGGCGGTAGTCAGATGGTAGTCATTGTGGCAGGTAGTCAGGGCGGTAGTCAGGGCGGTAGTCAGGGCGGTAGTCATGGCGGTAGTCAGGGCGGTAGTCAGGGCGGTAGTCATGGCGGTAGTCAGGGCGGTAGTCAGGACGGTAGTCATTGTGGCAGGTAGTCTTAGTGTTTTTAGGAACAGGAATGATGGTGGTCAGCTTAAGACATGTGGGTATTACAGACTGGGACAAGGAGAGGTTGAAAATGACCGTGAATATGCCTGCCAGCTGTTCTGCGCATGCTCTGAGAACGTGCACTGGAATACCATCGGGCCCCACGGCCTTCAGTGTTGACCTGATTAACAACCTTACT
>NW_028157962.1:175000-247500 GCF_964263955.1 Coregonus lavaretus | reverse complement strand
ACACTACGTTACACACTACGTTACACACTACGTTACACACTACGTTATACACTACGTTACACACTACGTTACACACACTACGTTACACACTACGTTACACATACTACGTTATACACACTACGTTATACACACTACGTTACACACACTACAATACACACACTACGTTACACACTACGTTACACTACGTTACACATACTACGTTACACATACTACGTTATACACACTACGTTACACACACTACGTTATACACTCCGTTACACACTACGTTACACACTACGTTACACTACGTTACACATACTACGTTATACACACTACGTTACACACACTACGTTATACACTACGTTACACACTACGTTACACACACTACGTTACACTACGTTACACTACGTTACACACTACGTTACACACTACGTTACACACTACGTTACACACACTACGTTACACACACTACGTTACACATACTACGTTATACACACTACGTTATACACACTACGTTACACACACTACGTTACACACACTACGTTACACACTACGTTACACTACGTTACACATACTACGTTATACACACTACGTTACACACACTACGTTACACACACTACGTTACACACTACGTTACACACACTACGTTACACACTACGTTACACACACTAAGTTACACACACTACGTTACACACACTACTTTACACTACGTTACACACTACGTTACACACACTACGTTACACACTACGTTACACACTACGTTACACATACTACGTTATACACACTACGTTACACACACTACGTTACACACTATTATACACACACTACGTTATACACACTATGTTATACACTACGTTACACACTATGTTACACACACTACGTTACACACACTACGTTACACACACTACGTTACACACACTACGTTACACACACTACGTTACACACTACGTTACACACTACGTTACACATACTACGTTATACACACTACGTTACACACACTACGTTACACACTACGTTACACACTACGTTACACTACGTTACACACTACGTTACACACTACGTTACACTACGTTACACACACTACGTTACACACACTACGTTATAAACACTACGTTACACACACTACGATACACACACTATGTTACACACTACGTTACACACTACGTTACACACACTACGTTACACACTACGTTACACACTACGTTACACACACTACATTACACACTACGTTACACACTACGTTACACACTACGTTACACACACTACGTTACACACTACGTTACACACACTACGTTACACACTACGTTACACACTACGTTACACACACTACGTTACACACTACGCTACACACACTACGTTACACACTACGTTACACACACTACGTTACACACTACGTTACACACTACGTTATACACTACGTTACACACTACGTTACACACTACGTTATACACTACGTTACACACTACGTTACACATACTACGTTATACACACTACGTTATACACACTACGTTACACACACTACGTTACACACTACGTTACACACTACGTTACACACTACGTTACACACTACGTTACACACTACGTTACACACACTACGTTACACACTACGTTACACATACTACGTTATACACACTACGTTATACACACTACGTTACACACACTACAATACACACACTACGTTACACACTACGTTACACTACGTTACACATACTACGTTACACATACTACGTTATACACACTACGTTACACACACTACGTTATACACTACGTTACACACTACGTTACACACTACGTTACACTACGTTACACATACTACGTTATACACACTACGTTACACACACTAAGTTATACACTACGTTACACACTACGTTACACACACTACGTTACACTACGTTACACTACGTTACACACTACGTTACACACTACGTTACACACACTACGTTACACACACTACGTTACACATACTACGTTATACACACTACGTTATACACACTACGTTACACACACTACGTTACACACACTACGTTACACACTACGTTACACTACGTTACACATACTACGTTATACACACTACGTTACACACACTACGTTACACACACTACGTTACACACTACGTTACACACACTACGTTACACACTACGTTACACACACTAAGTTACACACACTACGTTACACACACTACTTTACACTACGTTACACACTACGTTACACACACTACGTTACACACACTACGTTACACACTACGTTACACACTACGTTACACACTACGTTACACATACTACGTTATACACACTACGTTACACACACTACGTTACACACTACTTTACACACACTACGTTATACACACTATGTTATACACTACGTTACACACTACGTTACACACACTACGTTACACACACTACGTTACACACACTACGTTACACACACTACGTTACACACTACGTTACACACTACGTTACACATACTACGTTATACACACTACGTTACACACACTACGTTACACACTACTTTACACACACTACGTTATACACACTACGTTATACACTACGTTACACACACTACGTTACACACACTACGTTACACACACTACGTTACACACACTACGTTACACACTACGTTACACACTACGTTACACATACTACGTTATACACACTACGTTACACACACTACGTTACACACTACTTTACACACACTACGTTATACACACTACGTTACACACTACGTTACACACACTACGTTACACACACTACGTTACACACTACGTTACACACTACGTTACACACTACGTTACACAAACTACATTACACACACTACGTTACACACTATGTTACACACACTACGTTACACACTACGTTACACACTACGTTACACTACGTTACACACTACGTTACACACTACGTTACACTACGTTACACTACGTTACACACACTACGTTACACACACTACGTTATACACACTACGTTACACACACTACGATACACACACTATGTTACACACTACGTAATAATAAAATAATATGCCATTTAGCAGACGCTTTTATCCAAAGCGACTTACAGTCATGCGTGCATACATTTTTTTGTGTATGGGTGGTCCCGGGGATCGAACCCACTACCTTGGCGTTACAAGCGCCGTGCTCTACCAGCTGAGCTACAGAGGACCACGTTACACACTACGTTACACACACTACGTTACACACTACGTTACACACTACGTTACACACACTACATTACACACTACGTTACACACTACGTTACACACTACGTTACACACACTACGTTACACACTACGTTACACACTACGTTACACACACTACGTTACACACTACGCTACACACACTACGTTACACACTACGTTACACACACTACGTTACACACTACGTTACACACTACGTTACACACTACGTTACACACTACGTTACACACTACGTTATACACTACGTTACACACTACGTTACACATACTACGTTATACACACTACGTTATACACACTACGTTACACACACTACGTTACACACTACGTTATACACTACGTTACACACTACGTTACACACACTACGTTACACACTACGTTACACATACTACGTTATACACACTACGTTATACACACTACGTTACACACACTACGTTACACACACTAGGTTACACACTACGTTACACTACGTTACACATACTACTTTACACATACTACGTTATACACACTACGTTACACACACTACGTTATACACTACGTTACACACTACGTTACACACTACGTTACACTACGTTACACATACTACGTTATACACACTACGTTACACACACTACGTTATACACTACGTTACACACTACGTTACACACACTACGTTACACTACGTTACACTACGTTACACACTACGTTACACACTACGTTACACACTACGTTACACACACTACGTTACACACACTACGTTACACATACTACGTTATACACACTACGTTATACACACTACGTTACACACACTACGTTACACACACTACGTTACACACTACGTTACACACTACGTTACACTACGTTACACATACTACGTTATACACACTACGTTACACACACTACGTTACACACACTACGTTACACACTACGTTACACACACTACGTTACACACTACGTTACACACACTAAGTTACACACACTACGTTACACACACTACTTTACACTACGTTACACACTACGTTACACACACTACGTTACACACACTACGTTACACACACTACGTTACACACTACGTTACACACTACGTTACACATACTACGTTATACACACTACGTTACACACACTACGTTACACACTACTTTACACACACTACGTTATACACACTATGTTATATACTACGTTACACACTACGTTACACACACTACGTTACACACACTACGTTACACACTACGTTACACACTACGTTACACATACTACGTTATACACACTACGTTACACACACTACGTTACACACTACTTTACACACACTACGTTATACACACTACGTTATACACTACGTTACACACACTACGTTACACACACTACGTTACACACACTACGTTACACACACTACGTTACAAACACTACGTTACACACTACGTTACACACTACGTTACACATACTACGTTATACACACTACGTTACACACACTACGTTACACACTACTTTACACACACTACGTTATACACACTACGTTATACACTACGTTACACACTACGTTACACACACTACGTTACACACACTACGTTACACACTACTTTACACACACTATGTTATACACACTATGTTATACACTACGTTACACATTACGTTACACACACTACGTTACACACACTACGTTACACTACGTTACACACTACGTTACACACACTACGTTACACACACTACGTTACACACTACGTTACACACACTACGTTACACGCACTACGTTACACACACTAAGTTACACACACTACGTTACACACTACGTTACACATACTACGTTAAACACACTACGTTACACACACTACGTTACACACTACTTTACACACACTACGTTATACACACTACGTTATACACTACGTTACACACACTACGTTACACACACTACGTTACACACACTACGTTACACACACTACGTTACACACTACGTTACACACTACGTTACACATACTACGTTATACACACTACGTTACACACACTACGTTACACACTACTTTACACACACTACGTTATACACACTACGTTATACACTACGTTACACACTACGTTACACACACTACGTTACACACTACGTTACACACTACGTTACACACACTACGTTACACACACTACGTTACACACACTACGTTACACCCTACGTTACACACACTACGTTACACAAACTACGTTACACACACTACGTTACACACACTACGTTACACACTACGTTACACATACTACGTTATACACACTACGTTACACACACTACGTTACACACTACTTTACACACACTACGTTATACACACTACGTTATACACTACGTTACACACTACATTACACACACTACGTTACACACACTACGTTACACACACTACGTTACACACACTATGTTACACACACTACGTTACACACACTACGTTACACACTACGTTACACACTACGTTACACACTACTTTACACACACTACGTTATACACACTACGTTATACACTACGTTACACACTACGTTACACACACTACGTTACACACACTACGTTACACACACTACGTTACACACACTACGTTACACACACTATGTTACACACACTACGTTACACACACTATGTTACACACACTACGTTACACACTACGTTACACACACTACGTTACACACTACGTTACACACTACGTTACACACTACGTTACACACAATACGTTACACACTACGTTACACACTACGTTACACACACTACGTTACACACTACGTTACACACTACGTTACACACTACGTAACACACACTACGTTACACACTACGTTACAAACTACGTTACACACACTACGTTACACACTACGTTACACACTACGTTACACACACTACGTTACACACTACGTTACACACTACGTTACACACACTACGTTACACACTACGTTACACACTACGTTACACACACTACGTTACACACACTACGTTACATACACTACGTTACACACTACGTTACACACACTACGTTACACACACTACGTTACACACACTACGTTACACACTACGTTACACACTACGTTACACACACTACGTTACACACACTACGTTACACACTACGTTACACACACTACGTTACACACTACGTTACACACACTACGTTACACACTACGTTACACACTACGTTACACACACTACGTTACATACTACGTTACACACTACGTTACACACACTACGTTATACACACTACGTTATACACACTACGTTACACACTACGTTACACACACTACGTTATACACACTACGTTACACACTACGTTACACACTACGTTACACATACTACGTTATACACACTACGTTACACACACTACGTTACACACACTACGTTACACACTACGTTACACACTACGTTACACACACTACGTTACACACACTACGTTACACACTACGTTACACACACTACGTTACACACTACGTTACACACACTACGTTACACACTACGTTACACACACTACGTTACATACTACGTTACACACTACGTTACACACACTACGTTATACACACTACGTTATACACACTACGTTACACACTACGTTACACACTACGTTACACATACTACGTTATACACACACTACGTTACACACACTACGTTACACACACTACGTTACACACACTACGTTACACACACTACGTTACACACTACGTTACACACACTACATTACACACACTACGTTACACACTACGTTACACACACTACGTTACACACTACGTTACACACACTACGTTACACACTACGTTACACATTACGTTACACACACTACGTTACATACTACGTTACACACTACGTTACACACACTACGTTACACACACTACGTTACACACACTACGTTACACACACTATGTTACACACACTACGTTACACACTACGTTACACACACTACGTTACACACTACGTTACACACTACGTTACACACTATGTTACACACACTACGTTACACACTACGTTACACACACTACGTTACACACTACGTTACACACTACGTTACACACTACGTTACACACACTACGTTACACACTACGTTACACACTACGTTACACACACTACGTTACACACTACGTTACACACACTACGTTACACACTACGTTACACACTACGTTACACACACTACGTTACACACTACGTTACACACTACGTTACACACACTACGTTACACACACTACGTTACATACACTACGTTACACACACTACGTTACATACACTACGTTACACACTACGTTACACACACTACGTTACACACACTACGTTACACACACTACGTTACACACTACGTTACACACTACGTTACACACACTACGTTACACACACTACGTTACACACTACGTTACACACACTACGTTACACACTACGTTACACACACTACGTTACACACTACGTTACACACTACGTTACACACACTACGTTACATACTACGTTACACACTACGTTACACACACTACGTTATACACACTACGTTATACACACTACGTTACACACTACGTTACACACACTACGTTATACACACTACGTTACACACTACGTTACACACTACGTTACACATACTACGTTATACACACTACGTTACACACTACGTTACACACTACGTTACACACTACGTTACACACACTACGTTAAACACACTATGTTATACACACTACGTTACACACTACGTTACACATACTACGTTATACACACTACGTTACACACTACGTTACACACTACGTTACACACTACGTTACACACACTACGTTACATACTACGTTACACACTACGTTACACACACTACGTTACACACACTACGTTACACACACTACGTTACACACACTACGTTACATACTACGTTACACACTACGTTACACACACTACGTTACACACACTACGTTACACACTACGTTACACACTACGTTACACACACTACGTTACATACTACGTTACACACTACGTTACACACACTACGTTACACACACTACGTTACACACACTACGTTACAAACACTACGTTACACACACTACGTTACACACACTACGTTACACACACTACGTTACATACTACGTTACACACTACGTTACACACACTACGTTACACACACTACGTTACACACACTACGTTACACACACTACGTTACACACACTACGTTACACACACTACGTTACATACACTACGTTACACACTACGTTACACACTACGTTACACACAATACGTTACACACTACGTTACACACTACGTTACACACACTACGTAACACACTACGTTACACACTACGTTACACACACTACGTTACACACACTACGTTACACACACTACGTTACACACACTACGTTACACACACTACGTTACACTACATTACACACACTACGTTAGACACACTACGTTACACACACTACGTTACACTACGTTACACACACTACGTTACACACAATACGTTATACACACTACGTTACACACACTACGTTACACACTACGTTACACACTACGTTACACACACTACGTTACACACTACGTTACACACTACGTTACACACACTACGTTACACACACTACGTTACATACACTACGTTACACACACTACGTTACATACACTACGTTACACACTACGTTACACACACTACGTTACACACACTACGTTACACACACTACGTTACACACTACGTTACACACTACGTTACACACACTACGTTACACACACTACGTTACACACTACGTTACACACACTACGTTACACACTACGTTACACACACTACGTTACACACTACGTTACACACTACGTTACACACACTACGTTACATACTACGTTACACACTACGTTACACACACTACGTTATACACACTACGTTATACACACTACGTTACACACTACGTTACACACACTACGTTATACACACTACGTTACACACTACGTTACACACTACGTTACACATACTACGTTATACACACTACGTTACACACTACGTTACACACTACGTTACACACTACGTTACACACACTACGTTAAACACACTATGTTATACACACTACGTTACATACTACGTTACACACTACGTTACACACACTACGTTACACACACTACGTTACACACTACGTTACACACTACGTTACACACACTACGTTACATACTACGTTACACACTACGTTACACACACTACGTTACACACACTACGTTACACACACTACGTTACAAACACTACGTTACACACACTACGTTACACACACTACGTTACACACACTACGTTACATACTACGTTACACACTACGTTACACACACTACGTTACACACACTACGTTACACACACTACGTTACACACACTACGTTACACACACTACGTTATACACACTACGTTACACACACTACGATACACACACTATGTTACACACTACGTAATAATAAAATAATATGCCATTTAGCAGACGCTTTTATCCAAAGCGACTTACAGTCATGCGTGCATACATTTTTTTGTGTATGGGTGGTCCCGGGGATCGAACCCACTACCTTGGCGTTACAAGCGCCGTGCTCTACCAGCTGAGCTACAGAGGACCACGTTACACACTACGTTACACACACTACGTTACACACTACGTTACACACTACGTTACACACACTACATTACACACTACGTTACACACTACGTTACACACTACGTTACACACACTACGTTACACACTACGTTACACACTACGTTACACACACTACGTTACACACTACGCTACACACACTACGTTACACACTACGTTACACACACTACGTTACACACTACGTTACACACTACGTTACACACTACGTTACACACTACGTTACACACTACGTTATACACTACGTTACACACTACGTTACACATACTACGTTATACACACTACGTTATACACACTACGTTACACACACTACGTTACACACTACGTTATACACTACGTTACACACTACGTTACACACACTACGTTACACACTACGTTACACATACTACGTTATACACACTACGTTATACACACTACGTTACACACACTACGTTACACACACTAGGTTACACACTACGTTACACTACGTTACACATACTACTTTACACATACTACGTTATACACACTACGTTACACACACTACGTTATACACTACGTTACACACTACGTTACACACTACGTTACACTACGTTACACATACTACGTTATACACACTACGTTACACACACTACGTTATACACTACGTTACACACTACGTTACACACACTACGTTACACTACGTTACACTACGTTACACACTACGTTACACACTACGTTACACACTACGTTACACACACTACGTTACACACACTACGTTACACATACTACGTTATACACACTACGTTATACACACTACGTTACACACACTACGTTACACACACTACGTTACACACTACGTTACACACTACGTTACACTACGTTACACATACTACGTTATACACACTACGTTACACACACTACGTTACACACACTACGTTACACACTACGTTACACACACTACGTTACACACTACGTTACACACACTAAGTTACACACACTACGTTACATACACTACTTTACACTACGTTACACACTACGTTACACACACTACGTTACACACACTACGTTACACACACTACGTTACACACTACGTTACACACTACGTTACACATACTACGTTATACACACTACGTTACACACACTACGTTACACACTACTTTACACACACTACGTTATACACACTATGTTATATACTACGTTACACACTACGTTACACACACTACGTTACACACACTACGTTACACACTACGTTACACACTACGTTACACATACTACGTTATACACACTACGTTACACACACTACGTTACACACTACTTTACACACACTACGTTATACACACTACGTTATACACTACGTTACACACACTACGTTACACACACTACGTTACACACACTACGTTACACACACTACGTTACAAACACTACGTTACACACTACGTTACACACTACGTTACACATACTACGTTATACACACTACGTTACACACACTACGTTACACACTACTTTACACACACTACGTTATACACACTACGTTATACACTACGTTACACACTACGTTACACACACTACGTTACACACACTACGTTACACACTACTTTACACACACTATGTTATACACACTATGTTATACACTACGTTACACATTACGTTACACACACTACGTTACACACACTACGTTACACTACGTTACACACTACGTTACACACACTACGTTACACACACTACGTTACACACTACGTTACACACACTACGTTACACGCACTACGTTACACACACTAAGTTACACACACTACGTTACACACTACGTTACACATACTACGTTAAACACACTACGTTACACACACTACGTTACACACTACTTTACACACACTACGTTATACACACTACGTTATACACTACGTTACACACACTACGTTACACACACTACGTTACACACACTACGTTACACACACTACGTTACACACTACGTTACACACTACGTTACACATACTACGTTATACACACTACGTTACACACACTACGTTACACACTACTTTACACACACTACGTTATACACACTACGTTATACACTACGTTACACACTACGTTACACACACTACGTTACACACTACGTTACACACTACGTTACACACACTACGTTACACACACTACGTTACACACACTACGTTACACCCTACGTTACACACACTACGTTACACAAACTACGTTACACACACTACGTTACACACACTACGTTACACACTACGTTACACATACTACGTTATACACACTACGTTACACACACTACGTTACACACTACTTTACACACACTACGTTATACACACTACGTTATACACTACGTTACACACTACATTACACACACTACGTTACACACACTACGTTACACACACTACGTTACACACACTATGTTACACACACTACGTTACACACACTACGTTACACACTACGTTACACACTACGTTACACACTACTTTACACACACTACGTTATACACACTACGTTATACACTACGTTACACACTACGTTACACACACTACGTTACACACACTACGTTACACACACTACGTTACACACACTACGTTACACACACTATGTTACACACACTACGTTACACACACTATGTTACACACACTACGTTACACACTACGTTACACACACTACGTTACACACTACGTTACACACTACGTTACACACTACGTTACACACAATACGTTACACACTACGTTACACACTACGTTACACACACTACGTTACACACTACGTTACACACTACGTTACACACTACGTAACACACACTACGTTACACACTACGTTACAAACTACGTTACACACACTACGTTACACACTACGTTACACACTACGTTACACACACTACGTTACACACTACGTTACACACTACGTTACACACACTACGTTACACACTACGTTACACACTACGTTACACACACTACGTTACACACACTACGTTACATACACTACGTTACACACTACGTTACACACACTACGTTACACACACTACGTTACACACACTACGTTACACACTACGTTACACACTACGTTACACACACTACGTTACACACACTACGTTACACACTACGTTACACACACTACGTTACACACTACGTTACACACACTACGTTACACACTACGTTACACACTACGTTACACACACTACGTTACATACTACGTTACACACTACGTTACACACACTACGTTATACACACTACGTTATACACACTACGTTACACACTACGTTACACACACTACGTTATACACACTACGTTACACACTACGTTACACACTACGTTACACATACTACGTTATACACACTACGTTACACACACTACGTTACACACACTACGTTACACACTACGTTACACACTACGTTACACACACTACGTTACACACACTACGTTACACACTACGTTACACACACTACGTTACACACTACGTTACACACACTACGTTACACACTACGTTACACACACTACGTTACATACTACGTTACACACTACGTTACACACACTACGTTATACACACTACGTTATACACACTACGTTACACACTACGTTACACACTACGTTACACATACTACGTTATACACACACTACGTTACACACACTACGTTACACACACTACGTTACACACACTACGTTACACACACTACGTTACACACTACGTTACACACACTACATTACACACACTACGTTACACACTACGTTACACACACTACGTTACACACTACGTTACACACACTACGTTACACACTACGTTACACATTACGTTACACACACTACGTTACATACTACGTTACACACTACGTTACACACACTACGTTACACACACTACGTTACACACACTACGTTACACACACTATGTTACACACACTACGTTACACACTACGTTACACACACTACGTTACACACTACGTTACACACTACGTTACACACTATGTTACACACACTACGTTACACACTACGTTACACACACTACGTTACACACTACGTTACACACTACGTTACACACTACGTTACACACACTACGTTACACACTACGTTACACACTACGTTACACACACTACGTTACACACTACGTTACACACACTACGTTACACACTACGTTACACACTACGTTACACACACTACGTTACACACTACGTTACACACTACGTTACACACACTACGTTACACACACTACGTTACATACACTACGTTACACACACTACGTTACATACACTACGTTACACACTACGTTACACACACTACGTTACACACACTACGTTACACACACTACGTTACACACTACGTTACACACTACGTTACACACACTACGTTACACACACTACGTTACACACTACGTTACACACACTACGTTACACACTACGTTACACACACTACGTTACACACTACGTTACACACTACGTTACACACACTACGTTACATACTACGTTACACACTACGTTACACACACTACGTTATACACACTACGTTATACACACTACGTTACACACTACGTTACACACACTACGTTATACACACTACGTTACACACTACGTTACACACTACGTTACACATACTACGTTATACACACTACGTTACACACTACGTTACACACTACGTTACACACTACGTTACACACACTACGTTAAACACACTATGTTATACACACTACGTTACACACTACGTTACACATACTACGTTATACACACTACGTTACACACTACGTTACACACTACGTTACACACTACGTTACACACACTACGTTACATACTACGTTACACACTACGTTACACACACTACGTTACACACACTACGTTACACACACTACGTTACACACACTACGTTACATACTACGTTACACACTACGTTACACACACTACGTTACACACACTACGTTACACACTACGTTACACACTACGTTACACACACTACGTTACATACTACGTTACACACTACGTTACACACACTACGTTACACACACTACGTTACACACACTACGTTACAAACACTACGTTACACACACTACGTTACACACACTACGTTACACACACTACGTTACATACTACGTTACACACTACGTTACACACACTACGTTACACACACTACGTTACACACACTACGTTACACACACTACGTTACACACACTACGTTACACACACTACGTTACATACACTACGTTACACACTACGTTACACACTACGTTACACACAATACGTTACACACTACGTTACACACTACGTTACACACACTACGTAACACACTACGTTACACACTACGTTACACACACTACGTTACACACACTACGTTACACACACTACGTTACACACACTACGTTACACACACTACGTTACACTACATTACACACACTACGTTAGACACACTACGTTACACACACTACGTTACACTACGTTACACACACTACGTTACACACAATACGTTATACACACTACGTTACACACACTACGTTACACACTACGTTACACACTACGTTACACACACTACGTTACACACTACGTTACACACTACGTTACACACACTACGTTACACACACTACGTTACATACACTACGTTACACACACTACGTTACATACACTACGTTACACACTACGTTACACACACTACGTTACACACACTACGTTACACACACTACGTTACACACTACGTTACACACTACGTTACACACACTACGTTACACACACTACGTTACACACTACGTTACACACACTACGTTACACACTACGTTACACACACTACGTTACACACTACGTTACACACTACGTTACACACACTACGTTACATACTACGTTACACACTACGTTACACACACTACGTTATACACACTACGTTATACACACTACGTTACACACTACGTTACACACACTACGTTATACACACTACGTTACACACTACGTTACACACTACGTTACACATACTACGTTATACACACTACGTTACACACTACGTTACACACTACGTTACACACTACGTTACACACACTACGTTAAACACACTATGTTATACACACTACGTTACATACTACGTTACACACTACGTTACACACACTACGTTACACACACTACGTTACACACTACGTTACACACTACGTTACACACACTACGTTACATACTACGTTACACACTACGTTACACACACTACGTTACACACACTACGTTACACACACTACGTTACAAACACTACGTTACACACACTACGTTACACACACTACGTTACACACACTACGTTACATACTACGTTACACACTACGTTACACACACTACGTTACACACACTACGTTACACACACTACGTTACACACACTACGTTACACACACTACGTTACACACACTACGTTACATACACTACGTTACACACTACGTTACACACTACGTTACACACAATACGTTACACACTACGTTACACACTACGTTACACACACTACGTAACACACTACGTTACACACTACGTTACACACACTACGTTACACACACTACGTTACACACACTACGTTACACACACTACGTTACACACACTACGTTACACTACATTACACACACTACGTTAGACACACTACGTTACACACACTACGTTACACTACGTTACACACACTACGTTACACACAATACGTTATACACACTACGTTACACACACTACGTTACACACTACGTTACACACTACGTTACACACACTACGTTACACACTACGTTACACACTACGTTACACACACTACGTTACACACACTACGTTACATACACTACGTTACACACACTACGTTACATACACTACGTTACACACTACGTTACACACACTACGTTACACACACTACGTTACACACACTACGTTACACACTACGTTACACACTACGTTACACACACTACGTTACACACACTACGTTACACACTACGTTACACACACTACGTTACACACTACGTTACACACACTACGTTACACACACTACGTTACACACTACGTTACACACTACGTTACACACACTACGTTACATACTACGTTACACACTACGTTACACACACTACGTTATACACACTACGTTATACACACTACGTTACACACTACGTTACACACACTACGTTATACACACTACGTTACACACTACGTTACACACTACGTTACACATACTACGTTATACACACTACGTTACACACTACGTTACACACTACGTTACACACTACGTTACACACACTACGTTAAACACACTATGTTATACACACTACGTTACACACTACGTTACACATACTACGTTATACACACTACGTTACACACTACGTTACACACTACGTTACACACTACGTTACACACACTACGTTACATACTACGTTACACACTACGTTACACACACTACGTTACACACACTACGTTACACACACTACGTTACACACACTACGTTACATACTACGTTACACACTACGTTACACACACTACGTTACACACTACGTTACACACTACGTTACACACACTACGTTACATACTACGTTACACACTACGTTACACACACTACGTTACACACACTACGTTACACACACTACGTTACAAACACTACGTTACACACACTACGTTACACACACTACGTTACACACACTACGTTACATACTACGTTACACACTACGTTACACACACTACGTTACACACACTACGTTACACACACTACGTTACACACACTACGTTACACACACTACGTTACACACACTACGTTACATACACTACGTTACACACTACGTTACACACTACGTTACACACAATACGTTACACACTACGTTACACACTACGTTACACACACTACGTAACACACTACGTTACACACTACGTTACACACACTACGTTACACACACTACGTTACACACACTACGTTACACACACTACGTTACACACACTACGTTACACTACATTACACACACTACGTTAGACACACTACGTTACACACACTACGTTACACTACGTTACACACACTACGTTACACACAATACGTTATACACACTACGTTACACACACTACGTTACACACTACGTTACACACTACGTTACACACACTACGTTACACACTACGTTACAAACTACGTTACACACACTACGTTACACACACTACGTTACATACACTACGTTACACACACTACGTTACATACACTACGTTACACACTACGTTACACACACTACGTTACACACACTACGTTACACACACTACGTTACACACTACGTTACACACTATGTTACACACACTACGTTACACACACTACGTTACACACTACGTTACACACACTACGTTACACACTACGTTACACACACTACGTTACACACTACGTTACACACTACGTTACACACACTACGTTACATACTACGTTACACACTACGTTACACACACTACGTTATACACACTACGTTATACACACTACGTTACACACTACGTTACACACACTACGTTATACACACTACGTTACACACTACGTTACACACTACGTTACACATACTACGTTATACACACTACGTTACACACTACGTTACACACTACGTTACACACTACGTTACACACACTACGTTAAACACACTATGTTATACACACTACGTTACACACTACGTTACACATACTACGTTATACACACTACGTTACACACTACGTTACACACTACGTTACACACTACGTTACACACACTACGTTACATACTACGTTACACACTACGTTACACACACTACGTTACACACACTACGTTACACACACTACGTTACACACACTACGTTACATACTACGTTACACACTACGTTACACACACTACGTTACACACTACGTTACACACTACGTTACACACACTACGTTACATACTACGTTACACACTACGTTACACACACTACGTTACACACACTACGTTACACACACTACGTTACAAACACTACGTTACACACACTACGTTACACACACTACGTTACACACACTACGTTACATACTACGTTACACACTACGTTACACACACTACGTTACACACACTACGTTACACACACTACGTTACACACACTACGTTACACACACTACGTTACACACACTACGTTACATACACTACGTTACACACTACGTTACACACTACGTTACACACAATACGTTACACACTACGTTACACACTACGTTACACACACTACGTAACACACTACGTTACACACTACGTTACACACACTACGTTACACACACTACGTTACACACACTACGTTACACACACTACGTTACACACACTACGTTACACTACATTACACACACTACGTTAGACACACTACGTTACACACACTACGTTACACTACGTTACACACACTACGTTACACACAATACGTTACACACACTACGTTACACTACGTTACACTACGTTACACACACTACGCTACACACTACGTTACACACACTACGTTACACACTACGTTACACACACTACGTTACACACTACGTTACACACACTACGTTACACACTACGTTACACACACTACGTTACACTACGTTACACACACTACGTTACACAATACGTTACACACACTACGTTACACACACTACGTTACACACTACGTTACACACACTACGTTACACACTACGTTACACACACTACGTTACACACTACGTTACACACTACGTTACACACACTACGTTACACACACTACGTTACACACACTACGTTACACATTACGTTACACACACTACGTTACACACACTACGTTACACACTACGTTACACACTACGTTACACACTACGTTACACACACTACGTTACACACTACGTTACACATTACGTTACACACACTACGTTACACACACTACGTTACACACACTACTTTACACATACTACGTTACACACTACGTTACACACACTACGTTACACACACTACGTTACACACACTACGTTACAAACTACGTTACACACACTACGTTACACACACTACGTTACACACTACGTTACACACTACGTTACACATTACGTTACACACACTACGTTACACACACTACGTTACACACTACGCCACACACACTACGTTACACACACTACGTTACACACACTACGTTACACATACTACGTTATACACACTACGTTACACACACTACGTTACACACTACGTTACACACACTACGTTACACACACTACGTTACACACTACTTTACACACTACGTTACACTCTACGTTACACACACTACGTTACACTACGTTACACACACTACGTTACACACACTACGTTACACACACTACGTTACACACTACGTTACACACTACGTTACACACTACGTTACACACACTACTTTACACTACGTTACACACACTACGTTACACACACTACGTTACACACACTACGTTACACACTACGTTACACACTACGTTACACACACTACGTTACACTACGTTACACACACTACGTTACACACACTACGTTACACACACTACGTTACACACTACGTTACACACTACGTTACACACTACGTTACACACACTACGTTACACACACTACGTTACACACTACATTACACACAATACGTTACACTACGTTACACACTACGTTACACACACTACGTTACACACTACGTTACACACACTACGTTACACACTACGTTACACACACTACGTTACACACTATGTTACACACACTACGTCACACACACTACGTTACACACTACGTTACACACACTACGTTATACACACTACGTTACACACACTACGTTACACACACTACGTTATACACTACGTTACACACACTACGTTACACACACTACGTTACACACACTACGTTACACTACGTTACACACACTACGTTACAAACACTACGTTACACACACTACGTTACACACACTACGTTACACACACTACGTTACACACTACGTTACACACACTACGTTACACACACTACGTTACACACACTACGTTACACACACTACGTTACAAACACTACGTTACACACACTACGTTACAAACACTACGTTACACACACTACGTTACACACACTACGTTACACTACGTTACACACTACGTTACACACTACGTTACACACTACGTTACACACACTACGTTACACACACTACGTTACACACTACGTTACACACACTATGTTACACACACTACGTTACACACACTACTTTACACACTACGTTACACACACTACGTTATACACACTACGTTACACACACTACGTTACACACACTACGTTACACACACTATGTTACACACTACATTACACACACTACGTTACACATTATGTTACACACACTACGTTACACACACTACGTTACACACTACGTTACACTACGTTACACTACGTTACACACTACGTTACACACACTTCGTTACACACTACGTTACACACTACGTTACACACACTACGTTACACACTACGTTACACACACTACGTTACACACTACGTTACACACACTACGTTACACACTATGTTACACACACTACGTTACACACACTACGTTACACACTACGTTACACACACTACGTTATACACACTACGTTACACACACTACGTTACACACACTACGTTATACACTACGTTACACACACTACGTTACACACACTACGTTACACACACTACGTTACACTTACGTTACACACACTACGTTACACACACTACGTTACACACACTATGTTACACACTACGTTACACACTACGTTACACACACTACGTTACACACACTACGTTACACACTACGTCATAAACATTAAAACCTCTCCACTAGCGACATACAACACTCCTGTGAATCAAGATGGCGGACGGAAGACAGGGTGGTGTGGCAGGTTCCGCTTCTCATTCGAATGCTGTAATTTTATCTAAACCATCAGGTGTACGCCGACCCCAGCTAAGTAACTCATGCAAAGAGTTAAAGCGCAATTATGTGTTTTATCTCCAGTACTCTGCCATGATTGTCAGTTATGTAGCTGCTCTACTGATCATCTCAGTGCGTCCTTGCTGGGATGACACAATCAGTCTACTACCGGAGAATATTAACACCAAACACAAACACATTGGTTCACCGTTCCACGGGAGCGGACAGTACACAGCATACCATAATGTTCTGAATAATGGCCAAGTCTACCTCGCTCCTTATTCTACTGAACCGCTTAGGCGCAACAAACACAAGTCCAACATTTATCGGAAACTGTTAAACTACCTGTTCGCTACCCTCCTGCTCTCCGGGGATGTGCAACTCAATCCTGGGCCCAACATCACCGAGCCAGCGATACGCACCGGAGTGGAGGGCGGTGGATGGCCTCGTCCACTGATCGTCGCCGCTGTGGAGGTGGGTGAGTGCTATGGTCCTGTGGTTTCTCTCGACTCACCCGGCTCCAGGATGGATTTTGACTCTTCAAACATACCAAAGTCGCTATATGCGATCCCTGACTCTGCTTCTGGTATGCAAGCTGTTTTAATTAGTTTCCCGCATCCAGTGCAGGCGGGAGGGATTGTTAATTGCGCTACCGAGCTGCCCCTAATCAAAACGAAACAAAACGGCCTAAACCCAGCCTTCAGAAAACACAGAAAATTTAACTTTTTTCAATGTGTCAATCACTCTCGAGTCATCTGGGACCCACGAGCTAAGCCCAGGGGACTACTAGGGGGGCACTTGAACATTCGTAGTGTCATTCCAAAAAGTGATCAAATTCAACATCTACTCACAGACTCCAACCTTGACTTTCTCTGCCTCTCAGAGACATGGCTCCATAGAAACTCTCCATCTGCTGCTTTGATTGTGCCTGGCTACAATGTTTTCAGGAGAGACAGGACTGAAGGAAGAGGAGGGGGTGTGATGATTTATATTAAAGAACATATCCGATGTAAACAAATTGAGTGGTCATGTGATAATGAACTAGAATGTATTGGCCTGAACATAACACTGTCTCCCCAAATGTCTTTTACCCTCATTGGAATGTATAGGCCACCTTCCACCAAAAGTGTGTTTTTTGATCAGTTTAATAACATGCTTAGGGAATGTGATTTTGGGAAAGAGGTCATCTTAATGGGAGATTTTAACATTAATTATGAAGACAAGTGTTGTAGGAAAACCCTCAAACGGATCACTAATACCTTTGACCTTACACAGCTAGTTAAAGGGCCAACCAGGGTGACTTGTTGCTCTAAAACACAGATTGATTTGGTGTTCAGTAATAAACCAGAGAGAGTGACTAAATCATTCAATATGGTTACTGGGCTATCTGATCATAATCTGACACTTATAGCCAGAAAGCTGTCTAAGAGCAGGTTTAACCTCTCTACTGTTAGAAAGCCTGATCAACTAAGAATACCTAAGAGTGAATTAAGCTATTTTGAAAATGCAATTAAGGGAATTAACTGGAATGATCTCTTGTCCTATGCAGACGTGGAAGCTGATAGTCAAGTTTTTCTATCCACAATCCAGACTACATTAAATGGTTTCCTAAAGAAAATCAAATCCAAACCTGGCCAAAAGAGCACTCTTCCTTGGCTAAATGGAGAAATCTGGAAATTGATGAAAGAACGAGATTATTATCTAAAAATAGCCCTAAGATCCAAATTAGAGCATGACAGACGTAGGTTTACCATGTTGAGAAATAAGGTGATGAAAGAAATCAGACAGGCCAAGGCAAACTTTTTTATTAACATAATTGGTGAAGCAAAGGGAAATTCTAAACTGATCTGGGAGAATCTAAAAAAGTTAACAGGGAAAGACCATAGTAACACTGCAAAAAGACTAGAAATCATGGTGAATAACAATCTAACACAGGATGCAGTCGAAATAGCAATAGCCTTCAATTCCTACGTTATTTTCCTTTTTTCCATCGCAACTTTTTTCCCTTATTCAACTTTTTCACTCCGGACGCTTTATCTGGACATGGTTCATCAACATCTTCAACAGCCGAAGCTAAGTAGTAACATTAACATGATGTCTTCTAATTGCAGTCGCTGTACTCATAATATACAGGAGAATTCTCGCCTTACGGCGAGAATAGCTGTGCTACAAGCCCAGCTTCAGACGCAATCGTTAGGCAAGGGTAATATCAGTGTAGGAAAGGAAGAAACAGCGTCTGTGCCACCAGTAAGTACAGACAGTAACGTTAGTATAAATCCCCCCGCACAGTCCCCGCAGCCGGACAACTTTCTCATGGCTTCTGGAGGGAAATACTGTTGGAATGCTCAACCGGTGTCGCTCATTCAGCCGACAGAAACCTTCAACCGGTTTTCCCCATTATGTAGCGAGTCGGAGTCTGAGTCTGAGTCTTCTCTAGTCTCTACTCCTCCCGTTACGGGGTCTGAGACTCCGAAGGCTCCCACCATTAGCTCTGACAAATTGAAAACCCTAGTCATTGGCGACTCCATTACCCGCAGTATTAGACTTAAAACGAATCACCCAGCGATCATACACTGTTTACCAGGGGGCAGGGCTACCGACGTTAAGGCTAATCTAAAGATGGTGCTGGCTAAAGCTAAAACTGGCGAGTGTAGAGAGTATAGAGATATTGTTATCCACGTCGGCACCAACGATGTTAGGATGAAACAGTCAGAGGTCACCAAGTGCAACATAGCTTCAGCGTGTAAATCAGCTAGAAAGATGTGTCGGCATCGAGTAATTGTCTCTGGCCCCCTCCCAGTTAGGGGAAGTGACAAGCTCTACAGCAGAGTCTCAGCACTTAATCGCTGGTTGAAAACTGTTTTCTGCCCCTCCCAAAAGATAACATTTGTGGATAATTGGCCCTCTTTCTGGGACTCACCCACAAACAGGACCAAGCCTGACCTGCTGAGGAGTGACGGACTCCATCCTAGCTGGAGGGGTGCTCTCCTCTTATCTACCAACATAGATAGGGCTCTAACTCCTCTAGCCCCACAGTGAAATAGGGTGCAGGCCAGGCAGCAGGCTGTTAGCCAACCTGCCAGCTTAGTGGAGTCTGCCAATAGCACAGTCAGTGTAGTCAGCTCAGCCATACCCATTGAGACTGTGTCTGTGCCTCGATCTAGGTTGGGCAAAACTAAACATGGCGGTGTTCACCCTAGCAATCTTATTAGGATAAAGACCTCCTCCATTCCTGCCATTATTGAAAGAGATCGTGATACCTCACATCTCAAAATAGGGTTACTTAATGTTAGATCCCTCACTTCAAAGGCAGTCATAGTCAATGAACTAATCACTGATCATAATCTTGATGTGATTGGCCTGACTGAAACATGGCTTAAGCCTGATGAATTTGCTGTGTTAAATGAGGCCTCACCTCCTGGTTACACTAGTGACCATATTCCCCGTGCATCCCGCAAAGGCGGAGGTGTTGCTAACATTTACGATAGCAAATTTCAATTTACAAAAAAAAAATGGCGTTTTCATCTTTTGAGCTTCTAGTCATGAAATCTATGCAGCCTACTCAATCACTTTTTATAGCTACTGTTTACAGGCCTCCTGGGCCATATACAGCGTTCCTCTCTGAGTTTCCTGAATTCCTATCAGACCTTGTAGTCATAGCAGATCATATTCTAATTTTTGGTGATTTTAATATTCACATGGAGAAGTCCACAGACCCACTCCAAAAGTCTTTCGGAGCCATTATCGACTCAGTGGGTTTTGTCCAACATGTCTCTGGACCTACTCACTGCCACAGTCATACTCTGGACCTAGTTTTGTCCCATGGAATAAATGTTGTAGATCTTAATGTTTTTCCACAAAATCCTGGACTATCGGACCACCATTTTATTACGTTTGCAATCGCAACAAATAATCTGCTCAGACCCCAACCAAGGAGCATCAAAAGTCGTGCTATAAATTCTCAGACAACACAAAAATTCATTGATGCCCTTCCAGACTCCTTCTGCCTACCCAAGGACGTCAGAGGACAAAAATCAGTTAACCACTTAACTGAGGAACTCAATTTAACCTTGCGCAATACCCTAGATGCAGTTGCACCCCTAAAAACGAAAAACATTTGTCATAAGAAACTAGCTCCCTGGTATACAGAAAATACCCGAGCTTTGAAGCAAGCTTCCAGGAAATTGGAACGGAAATGGCGCCACACCAAACTGGAAGTCTTCCGACTAGCTTGGAAAGACAGTACCGTGCAGTACCGAAGAGCCCTCACTGCTGCTCGATCATCCTACTTTTCCAACTTAATCGAGGAAAATAAGAACAATCCAAAATTTCTTTTTGATACTGTTGCAAAGCTAACTAAAAAGCAGCATTCCCCAAGAGAGGATGGCTTTCACTTCAGCAGTGATAAATTCATGAACTTCTTTGAGGAAAAGATCATGACCATTAGAAAGCAAATTACGGACTCCTCTTTGAATCTGCGTATTCCTCCAGGGCTTAGCTGTCCTGGATCTGCACAGCTCTGCGAGGGCCTGGGATCGGGAGAGACACTTAAGTGTTTTAGTACTATATCTCTTGACACAATGATGAAAATAATCATGGCCTCTAAACCTTCAAGCTGCATACTGGATCCTATTCCTACTAAACTGCTGAAGGAGCTGCTTCCTGTGCTTGGCCCTCCTATGTTGAACATAATAAACAGCTCTCTATCCACCGGATGTGTACCAAACTCACTAAAAGTGGCAGTGATAAAGCCTCTCTTGAAAAAGCCAAACCTTGACCCGGAAAATATAAAAAACTATCGGCCTATATCGAATCTTCCATTCCTCTCAAAAATTTTAGAAAAAGCTGTTGCGCAGCAACTCACTGCCTTTCTGAAGACAAACAATGTATACGAAATGCTTCAGTCTGGTTTTAGACCCCATCATAGCACTGAGACTGCACTTGTGAAGGTGGTAAATGACCTTTTAATGGCGTCAGACCGAGGCTCTGCATCTGTCCTCGTGCTACTAGACCTTAGTGCTGCCTTTGACACCATCGATCACCACATTCTTTTGGAGAGACTGGAAACCCAAATTGGTCTACACGGACAAGTTCTGGCCTGGTTTAGATCCTACCTGTCGGAAAGATATCAGTTTGTCTCTGTGAATGGTCTGTCCTCCGACAAATCAACTGTACATTTCGGTGTTCCTCAAGGTTCCGTTTTAGGACCACTATTGTTTTCACTATATATTTTACCTCTTGGGGATGTTATTCGAAAACATAATGTTAACTTTCACTGCTATGCGGATGACACACAGCTGTACATTTCAATGAAGCATGGTGAAGCCCCAAAATTGCCCTCGCTAGAAGCCTGTGTTTCAGACATAAGGAAGTGGATGGCTGAAAACTTTTTACTTTTAAACTCGGACAAAACAGAGATGCTTGTTCTAGGTCCCAAGAAACAAAGAGATCTTCTGTTAAATCTGACAATTAATCTTGATGGTTGTAAAGTCGTCTCAAATAAAACTGTGAAGGACCTAGGCGTTACTCTTGACCCTGATCTCTCTTTTGACGAACATATCAAGACTGTTTCAAGGACAGCTTTTTTCCATCTACGTAACATTGCAAAAATCAGAAATTTTCTGTCCAAAAATGATGCAGAAAAATTAATCCATGCATTTGTTACTTCTAGGTTAGACTACTGCAATGCTCTATTTTCCGGCTACCCGGATAAAGCACTAAATAAACTTCAGTTAGTGCTAAATACGGCTGCTAGAATCCTGACTAGAACCAAGAAATTTGATCATATTACTCCAGTGCTAGCTTCCCTACACTGGCTTCCTGTTAAGGCAAGGGCTGATTTCAAGGTTTTACTGTTAACCTATAAAGCGTTACATGGGCTTGCTCCTACCTATCTTTCCGAGTTGGTCCTGCCGTACATACCAATACGTACGCTACGGTCACAAGACGCAGGCCTCCTAATTGTCCCTAGAATTTCTAAGCAAACAGTGGGAGGCAGGGCTTTCTCCTATAGATCTCCATTTTTATGGAACAGTCTGCCTACCCATGTGAGAGACGCAGACTCGGTCTCAACCTTTAAGTCTTTACTGAAGACTTATCTCTTCAGTAGGTCATATGATTGAGTGTAGTCTGGCCCAGGAGTGTGAAGGTGAACGGAAAGGCTGGAGCAACGAACAGCCCTTGCTGTCTCTGCCAGGCCGGTTCCCCTCTCCACTGGGGTTCTCTGCCTCTAACCCTGTTGCAGGGGCTGAGTCACTGGCTTGCTGGTGCTCTTTCATGCCGTCCCTGGGAGGGGTGCGTCACTTGAGTGGGTTGAGTTACTGACGTGATCTTCCTGTCTGGGTTGGCGCCCCCCCCCTTGGTTTGTGCTGTGGTGGAGACCTCTGTGGGCTATACTCGGCCTTGTCTCAGGATTGTAAGTTGGTGGTTGGGGATATCCCTCTAGTGGTGCGGGGGCTGTGCTTTGGCGGAGTGGGTGGGGTTATATCCTTCCTGTTTGGCCCTGTCCGGGGGTTTCTTCGGATGGGGCCACAGTGTCTCCGGACCGCTCCTGTCTCAGCCTCCAGTATTTATGCTGCAGTAGTTTATGTGTCGGGGGGCTGGGGTTAGTTGGTTATACCTGGAGTACTTCTCCTGTCTTATCCAGTGTCCTGTGTGAATTTAAGTATGCTCTCTCTAATTCTCTCGTTCTCTCTTTCTCTCTGAGAACCTGAGCCCTAGGACCATACGTCAGGACTACCGGGCATGATGACACCTTGCTGTCCCCAGTCCGCCTGGCCTTGCTGCTATTCCAGTTTCAACTGTTCTGCCTGCGGCTACGAAACCCCTACCTGTCCCAGACCTGCTGTTTTCAACTCTTAATGATCGGCTATGAAAAGCCAACTGAGAGACCTGAGCCCTAGGACCATACGTCGGGACTACCGGCCGTGGTGACTCCTTGCTGTCCCCAGTCCGCCTGGCCTTGCTGCTATTCCAGTTTCAACTGTTCTGCCTGCGGTTATGGAACCCCTACCTGTCCCAGACCTGCTGTTTTCAACTCTTAATGATCGGCTATGAAAAGCCAACTGAGATTTATTCCTGATTAATATTTGACCATGCTTGTCACTTATGAACATTTTTGAACATCTTGGCATGGTTCTGTTATAATCTCCACCCGGCACAGCCAGAAGAGGACTGGCCACCCCTCATAGCCTGGTTCCTCTCTAGGTTTCTTCCTAGGTTTTGCCTTTCTAGGGAGTTTTTCCTAGCCACCGTGCTTCTACACCTGCATTACTAGCTGTTTGGGGTTTTAGGCTGGGTTTCTGTACAGCACTTCGAGATATTAGCTGATGTAAGAAGGGCTATATAAAATAAAATTGATTGATTGATTGATTGATTGACTCTGTCAGGGTACTGACACAGAACCCCTCCACTGGTTTCTTGGGCTCAGTGCTAGTAAATGATGCTCAACCTGTCTTCATCATAAGGGAGGTTTCTGAGTCAAAGGTAGACAAGGTGATTAGCTCACTAAAGAACTCTAAAGCCAAAGATGTGTTTGGGATGGACTCTACCTTTCTTAAAAACTACAAAGAGTCACTCATTGGCCCCATTACTAAGGTCACCAACACATCTATTGGTCTCGGGGTGTTTCCAAGGGTATGGAAGTCGGCCATAATAACGGCCTTCTTTAAATCAGGCGACCCTGCTGACGTGAGTAACTACAGGCCCATTAGTATACTACCTTTGGTGTCAAAGGTTGTTGAAAAGTGTGTAGCAGAACAACTGATTGCCCACCTCAACAACAGCCCCTTCACATTACATTCCATGCAGTTTGGCTTCAGAGCGAAACACTCCACAGTAATGGCCAACTGCTTTTTTCTGGAAAATGTGAAGTCCAAGATGGACAAAGGGGGCGTTGTTGGGGCTGTGTTTCTGGACCTAAGGAAGGCTTTTGATACTGTTAACCATGAGATTCTCATCACAAAATTGTCCAAGTTCAACTTTTCCCCCGATGCCTTGAGATGGATGAAATCATACCTTGAAGGCAGAACTCAGTGTGTCAGAGTGAGCAATGAGCTATCGCCCACTCTTAGCTATGATGTGGGTGTGCCCCAAGGGTCAATACTGGGGCCCCTCCTGTTCAGCCTGTACATTAATGATCTGCCTTCTGTCTGTACTGGGTCTGAAGTTCAAATGTATGCAGATGATACAGTGATATATGTGCATGCAAAGAGCAAACAACAAGCTGCACAAGAACTCACTACTGTAATGGTCCAGGTTACAAAGTGGCTCAGTGACTCGTGTTTGCATCTCAATGTGAAAAAAACTGTTTGCATGTTCTTCACAAAGAGGGCAACAGATGCTACTGAGCCAGAAGTCTATGTGTCAGGGGAGAAGCTCCAGGGGGTATCTGATTTTAAGTACCTTGGCATCATACTTGATTCCAACTTCTCTTTTAAAAAGCATGTGAAAAAGGTAATTCAAATAACCAAATTCAACCTAGCTAATTTCCGATTTATACGAAATTGTTTGACTACAGAGGTAGCAAAACTGTACTTCAAATCTATGATACTCCCCCACTTAACATACTGCTTGACTAGTTGGGCCCAAGCTTGCTGTACAACAGTAAGACCTATTCAGTCTGTCTACAAACAGGCTCTCAAAGTGCTTGATAGGAAGCCCAATAGCCATCATCACTGTCACATCCTTAGAAAGCATGAGCTCCTGAGTTGGGAAAATCTTGTGCAATACACCGATGCATGTCTTGTATTCAAGATCCTAAATGGCTTGGCTCCCCCTCCACTCAGTATTTTTGTTAAACAGAAAAACCAAACATATGGCAGCAGATCCACAAGGTCTGCCATGAGAGGTGACTGTGTAGTTCACCTAAGGAAAAGCACCTTTAGTAAATCTGCTTTTTCTGTGAGAGCTTCCCATGTCTGGAATACACTGCCATCAGACACACACAACTGCACCACATATCACACTTTCACAAAATGCTTGAAGACATGGCTAAAGGTCAATCAGATTTGTGAACATGGTCCCTAGCTGTGTGTTGCCGCTTTCCATGTCTGTTGTCTGTAACTTGTGAGGTGTGGAAACATTTTGTTGCTTTTATGAATTTTGTCTTGCTGCTTTTTGTTCTATGCTGCTCTGTCTGTATGCTACGTCTTGCTTGTCCTATGTTGCTATGTCTGTATGCTATGTCTTGTTCTATGTTGTTATTGTCTATATTGTAATTGTTTTTAATAACCTGCCCAGGGACTGCGGTTGAAAATTAGCCGGCTGGCTAAAACCGGCACTTTTACTGAAACGTTGATTAATGTGCACTGTCCCTGTAAAAATAAACTCAAACTCAAACTCAAACTCAAACTCTCTAGCCCCATTTATACCTGGTTCAAGGGTTCAGCGTTAGGGGTAGTGTGTAGGGTTTAGGGGTAGTGTGTAGGGTTTAGGGGTAGTGTGTAGGGGTAGTGTGTAGGGTTTAGGGGTAGTGTGTAGGGTTTAAGGGTAGTGTGTAGGGTTTAGGGGTAGTGTGTAGGGTTTAGGGGTAGTGTGTAGGGTTTACGGGTAGTGTTTAGGGTTTAGGGGTAGTGTGTAGGGTTTAGGGGTAGTGTGTAGGGTTTAGGGGTAGGATTTAGGGTTTAGGGGTAGTGTGTAGGGTTTAGGGGTAGTGTGTAGGGTTTAGGGGTATTGTGTAGGGTTTAGGGGTAGTGTGTAGGGTTTAGGGTGCAGTGTGTAGGGTTTAGGGGTAGTGTGTAGGGTTTAGGGTGCAGTGTGTAGGGTTTAGGGGTAGTGTGTAGGGTTTAGGGGTAGGATTTAGGGTTTAGGGGTAGTTTGTAGGGTTTAGGGGTAGTGTTTAGGGTTTAGGGGTAGTGTGTAGGGTTTAGGGGTAGTGTGTAGGGTTTAGGGGTAGTGTGTAGGGTTTAGGGATAGTGTGTAGGGTTTAGGGGTAGTGTGTAGGGTTTAGGGGTAGTGTGTAGGGTTTAGGGGTAGTGTGTAGGGTTTAGGGGTAGTGTGTAGGGTTTAGGGGTAGTGTGTAGTGTTTAGAGGTAGTGTTTAGGGTTTAGGGGTATTGTGTAGGGTTTAGGGGTAGTGTGTAGGGTTTAGGGGTAGTGTTTAGGGGTAGTGTGTAGGGTTTAGGGGTAGTGTGTAGGGTTTAGGGGTAGTGTGTAGGGTTTAGGGGTAGTGTGTAGGGTTTAGGGGTAGTGTGTAGGGTTTAGGGGTAGTGTTTAGGGGTAGTGTGTAGGGTTTAGGGGTAGTGTGTAGGGTTTAGGGGTAGTGTGTAGGGTTTAGGGGTAGTGTGTAGGGTTTAGGGGTAGTGTGTAGGGTTTAGGGATAGTGTTTAGGGTTTAGGGGTAGTGTGTAGGGTTTAGGGGTAGTGTGTAGGGTTTAGGGGTAGTGTGTAGGGTTTAGGGGTAGTGTTTAGTGTTTAGAGGTAGTGTTTAGGGTTTAGGGGTAGTTTGTAGGGTTTAGGGTGCAGTGTGTAGGGTTTAGGGGTAGTGTGTAGTGTGTAGGGGTAGTGTGTAGGCTTTAGGGGTAGTGTGTAGGGTTTAGGGGTAGTGTGTAGGGTTTAGGGGTAGTGTGTAGGGTTTAGGGGTAGTGTGTAGGGTTTAGGGGTAGTGTGTAGGGTTTAGGGGTAGGATTTAGGGTTTAGGGGTAGTGTGTAGTGTTTAGGGGTAGTGTGTAGTGTTTAGGGGTAGTATGTAGGGTTTAGGGGTAGTGTGTAGGGTTTAGGGATAGTGTTTAGGGTATAGGGGTAGTATTTAGGGTTTAGGGGTAGTGTGTAGTGTTTAGGGGTAGTGTGTAGTGTTTAGGGGTAGTGTGTAGGGTTTAGGGGTAGTGTGTAGGGTTTAGGGGTAGTGTGTAGTGTTTAGAGGTAGTGTTTAGGGTTTAGGGGTAGTTTGTAGGGTTTAGGGTGCAGTGTGTAGGGTTTAGGGGTAGTGTGTAGTGTGTAGGGGTAGTGTGTAGGGTTTAGGGTGCAGTGTGTAGGGTTTAGGGGTAGTGTGTAGTGTGTAGGGGTAGTGTGTAGGGTTTAGGGGTAGTGTGTTGCGTTTAGGGGTAGTGTGTAGGGTTTAGGGGTAGTGTTTAGGGTTTAGGGGTAGTGTGTAGGGTTTAGGGGTAGTGTGTAGGGTTTAGGGTGCAGTGTGTAGGGTTTAGGGGTAGTGTTTAGGGTATAGGGATAGTGTGTAGGGGTAGTGTGTAGGGTTTAGGGGTAGTGTGTAGGGTTTAGGGGTAGTGTGTAGGGTTTAGGGGTAGTGTTTAGGGTTTAGGGGTAGTGTGTAGGGTTTAGGGGTAGTGTGTAGGGTTTAGGGTGCAGTGTGTAGGGTTTAGGGGTAGTGTTTAGGGTATAGGGATAGTGTGTAGGGGTAGTGTGTAGGGTTTAGGGGTAGTGTGTAGGGTTTAGGGATAGTGTGTAGGGTTTAGGGGTAGTGTGTAAGGGTTTAGGGGTAGTGTGTAGGGTTTAAGGGTAGTGTGTAGGGTTTAGGGGTAGTGTGTAGGGTTTAGGGGTAGTGTGTAGGGTTTAGGGGTAGTGTGTAAGGTTTAGGGGTAGTGTGTTGCATTTAGGGGTAGTGTGTAGGGTTTAGGGGTAGTGTTTAGGGTTTAGGGGTAGTGTGTAGGGTTTAGGGGTAGTGTGTAGGGTTTAGGGTGCAGTGTGTAGGGTTTAGGGGTAGTGTTTAGGGTATAGGGATAGTGTGTAGGGGTAGTGTGTAGGGTTTAGGGGTAGTGTGTAGGGTTTAGGGGTAGTGTGTAGGGATTAGGGGTAGTGTTTAGGGTTTAGGGGTAGTGTGTAGGGTTTAGGGGTAGTGTGTAGGGTTTAGGGTGCAGTGTGTAGGGTTTAGGGGTAGTGTTTAGGGTATAGGGATAGTGTGTAGGGGTAGTGTGTAGGGTTTAGGGGTAGTGTGTAGGGTTTAGGGGTAGTGTGTAGGGTTTAGGGGTAGTGTGTAGGGTTTAGGGTGCAGTGTGTAGGGTTTAGGGGTAGTGTGTAGGGTTTAGGGGTAGTGTTTAGGGTATAGGGATAGTGTGTAGGGGTAGTGTGTAGGGTTTAGGGGTAGTGTGTAGGGTTTAGGGGTAGTGTTTAGTGTGTAGGGATAGAGTTTAGGGGTAGTGTGTAGGGTTTAGGGTGCAGTGTGTAGGGTTTAGGGTGCAGTGTGTAGGGTTTAGGGGTAGTGTGTAGTGTGTAGGGGTAGTGTGTAGGCTTTAGGGGTAGTGTGTAGGGTTTAGGGGTAGTGTGTAAGGTTTAGGGGTAGTGTGTAGGGTTTAGGGGTAGTGTGTAGGGTTTAGGGGTAGTGTGTAGGGTATAGGGATAGTGTGTAGGGTTTAAGGGTAGTGTGTAGGGTTTAGGGGTAGTGTGTAGGGTTTAGGGGTAGTGTGTAGGGTTTAGGGTGCAGTGTGTAGGGTTTAGGGGTAGTGTTTAGGGTTTAGGGGTAGTGTGTAGTGTTTAGTGGTAGTGTGTAGGGTTTAGGGGTAGTGTGTAGGGTTTAGGGGTAGTTTGTAGGGTTTAGGGGTAGTGTGTAGGGTTTAGGGGTATTGTGTAGGGTTTAGGGGTAGTGTGTAGGGTTTAGGGTGCAGTGTGTAGGGTTTAGGGGTAGTGTGTAGGGTTTAGGGATAGTGTTTAGGGTTTAGGGGTAGTTTGTAGGGTTTAGGGATAGTGTGTAGGGTTTAGGGGTATTGTGTAGGGTTTAGGGCTAGTGTTTAGTGTATAGGGATAGTGTGTAGGGGTAGTGTGTAGGGTTTAGGGGTAGTGTGTAGGGTTTAGGGGTAGTGTGTAGGGTTTAGGGGTAGTGTGTAGGGTTTAGGGGTAGTGTGTAGGGTTTAGGGGTAGTGTGTAGGGTTTAGGGGTAGTTTGTAGGGTTTAGGGGTAGTGTGTAGGGTTTAGGGGTAGTGTTTAGGGTATAGGGATAGTGTGTAGGGGTAGTGTGTAGGGTTTAGGGGTAGTATGTAGGGTTTAGGGGTAGTGTGTAGGGTTTAGGGGTAGTGTGTAGGGTTTAGGGGTAGTTTGTAGGGTTTAGGGGTATTGTGTAGGGTTTAGGGGTAGTGTTTAGGGTTTAGGGGTTGTGTGTAGGGTTTAGGGATAGTTTGTAGGGTTTAGGGGTAGTGTGTAGGGTTTAGGGGTAGTGTGTAGGGTTTAGGGGTAGTGTTTAGGGTATCAATCAATTTTATTTTATATAGCCCTTCTTACATCAGCTAATATCTCGAAGTGCTGTACAGAAACCCAGCCTAAAACCCCAAACAGCTAGTAATGCAGGTGTAGAAGCACGGTGTAGGGTTTAGGGGTAGTGTTTAGGGTATAGGGATAGTGTGTAGGGGTAGTGTGTAGGGTTTAGGGGTAGTGTGTAGGGTTTAGGGGTAGTGTGTAGGGTTTAGGGGTAGTGTTTAGGGTTTAGGGGTAGTGTGTAGGGTTTAGGGGTAGTGTGTAGGGTTTAGGGTGCAGTGTGTAGGGTTTAGGGGTAGTGTTTAGGGTATAGGGATAGTGTGTAGGGGTAGTGTGTAGGGTTTAGGGGTAGTGTGTAGGGTTTAGGGGTAGTGTGTAGGGTTTAGGGGTAGTGTGTAGGGTTTAGGGGTAGTGTGTAGGGTTTAAGGGTAGTGTGTAGGGTTTAGGGGTAGTGTGTAGGGTTTAGGGGTAGTTTGTAGGGTTTAGGGGTAGTGTGTAGGGTTTAGGGGTAGTGTTTAGGGTATAGGGATAGTGTGTAGGGGTAGTGTGTAGGGTTTAGGGGTAGTGTGTAGGGTTTAGGGGTAGTGTGTAGGGTTTAGGGGTAGTGTGTAGGGTTTAGGGGTAGTTTGTAGGTTTTAGGGGTATTGTGTAGGGTTTAGGGGTAGTGTTTAGGGTTTAGGGGTAGTGTGTAGGGTTTAGGGGTAGTTTGTAGGGTTTAGGGGTAGTGTGTAGGGTTTAGGGGTAGTGTGTAGGGTTTAGGGGTAGTGTTTAGGGTATCAATCAATTTTATTTTATATAGCCCTTCTTACATCAGCTAATATCTCGAAGTGCTGTACAGAAACCCAGCCTAAAACCCCAAACAGCTAGTAATGCAGGTGTAGAAGCACGGTGTAGGGTTTAGGGGTAGTGTTTAGGGTATAGGGATAGTGTGTAGGGGTAGTGTGTAGGGTTTAGGGGTAGTGTGTAGGGTTTAGGGGTAGTGTGTAGGGTTTAGGGGTAGTGTTTAGGGTATAGGGATAGTGTGTAGGGGTAGTGTGTAGGGTTTAGGGGTAGTGTGTAGGGTTTAGGGGTATTGTGTAGGGTTTAGGGGTAGTGTGTAGGGTTTAGGGGTAGTGTGTAGGGTTTAGGGGTAGTGTTTAGGGTATAGGGATAGTGTGTAGGTTTTAGGGGTAGTGTGTAGGGTTTAGGGGTAGTGTGTAGGGTTTAGGGGTAGTGTGTAGGGTTTAGGGGTAGTGTGTAGGGTTTAGGGGTAGTGTGTAGGGTTTAGGGTGCAGTGTGTAGGGTTTAGGGGTAGTGTGTAGGGTTTAGGGGTAGTGTGTAGGGTTTAGGGGTAGTGTGTAGGGTTTAGGGGTAGTGTGTAGGGTTTAGGGGTAGTGTGTGGGGTTTAGGGGTAGTATGTAGGGTCTACGGGTAGTGTGTGGGGTTTAGGGGTATTGTGTAGTGGATTAGTTGCAGTTTGTAGGGTTTAGGGGTAGTTTGTAGTGCGTATACTAACTAGGGCTGTCAAACGTTTTATATTTTTTATTGTGATTAATGTATTTATTGTGATTAATGTATTTAATGTTTCAGAAGACCTACTCCCTCTGATCAATGTTTCAGTAGGCCTACTCCCTCTGATCAATGTTTCAGTAGACCTACTCCCTCTGATCAATGTTTCAGTAGACCTACTCCCTCTGATCAATGTTTCAGTAGACCTACTCCCTCTGATCAATGTTTCAGTAGACCTACTCCCTCTGATCAATGTTTCAGTAGGCCTACTCCCTCTGATCAATGTTTCAGTAGGCCTACTCCCTCTGATCAATGTTTCAGTAGGCCTACTCCCTCTGATCAATGTTTCAGTAGGCCTACTCCCTCTGATCAATGTTTCAGTAGACCTACTCCCTCTGATCAATGTTTCAGTCGGTCTACTCCCTCAGATCAATGTTTCAGTAGACCTACTCCCTCTGATCAATGTTTCAGTAGGTCTACTCCCTCTGATCAATGTTTCAGTAGACCTACTCCCTCTGATCAATGTTTCAGTAGGCCTACTCCCTCTGATCAATGTTTCAGTAGACCTACTCCCTCTGATCAATGTTTCAGTAGGTCTACTCCGTCTTATCAATGTTCCTGAAGTTTAATACTCTCACGCACACACACACACACACACACACACACACACACACACACACACACACACACACACACACACACACAAAATACCTTGATTGAAAACCCGACTGGAATCCTCTGTCATTTATCGAGAGAACAGGGCTGTGAGTGTAGTTTGACCTGGACGGACTGGATAGCTACCAACATTAGCCTACATTGCTACCGTGCCTCCCAAAGCTAGAGAAGGACAGTAAGGACAGTGTCTTGCTTGCACAGGTGAAAGATCTTTTAAAGATCTACAAGGAGCTGTTACAACTGCAGGACCATAGCTTCAAGAGCTTTGTCCAAATAGACTCAACAAACTAAATAATGGATGAGGTCCAGGGCCTGAAGGACAGTCTGCATTTCTGAAGGACAGTCTGCATTTCTGAAGGACAGTCTGCATTTCTGAAGGACAGTCTGCATTTCTGAAGGACAGTCTGCATTTCTGAAGGACAGTCTGCATTTCTCCCAGGTTTGTAAGGACTGCAGCAACATGACTGCTGAATATGAGTCCATGAGGAAAGACATCAACACCATCTGTTAATCACTGTCAACATAGGAAGGACTAACTACAAGGACAAGCAAGGCAAAATAACGTTGTGATGAATGGAATCCCAGAGTCTTCACATGAGACCTGGACGGAGTCTGAGAGGAATGGAATCCCAGAGTCTCCACATGAGACGGAGTCTGAGAGGAAAGTGAGGAAGATTATAGATGAAAACCTAAAGAGGGAGCAGAACTGAAAAACCTACCTCAGGGTCAGGTCAAACTCTCCTGGAGAGAGCCAAGAACTTCAGAGCAAGAAACATCTTCCTCAACGAGGACTACCATGAAGCTGTGTGCCAGAGATGAAAATAACTGATCCCAAATATGGAAGCTGCCAGAGAGCGTGGGGACATTGCTTACATCCGTTACGATGTTATGTCTATCTCCGATAAGCTACCCAGGAAAGGGCTTAGAATAGCCCATATAAATATACACTGAGTGTACAAAATGGCCAACAGCCATGTTGGTCAGATAGCCAGTGGAGACTAGAGTGTACCCTGTTTACCAGATAGCCAGTGGAGACTAGAGTGTAGCCTGTTGGCTAGATAGCCAGTGGAGACTAGAGTGTAGCCTGTTGGCCAGATAGCCAGTGGAGACTAGAGGGGAGCCTGTTGGCCAGATAGCCAGTGGAGACTAGAGTGTAGCCTGTTGGCCAGATAGCCAGTGGAGACTAGAGTGTAGCCTGTTGGCCAGATAGCCAGTGGAGACTAGAGGGTAGCCTGTTGGCCAGATAGCCAGTCGAGACTAGAGGGGAGCCTGTTGGCCAGATAGCCAGTGGAGACTAGAGTGTAGCCTGTTTACCAGATAGCCAGTGGAGACTAGAGTGTAGCCTGTTGGCCAGATAGCCAGTGGAGACTAGAGTGTAGCCTGTTGGCTAGATAGCCAGTGGAGACTAGAGTGTAGCCTGTTGGCCAGATAGCCAGTGGAGACTAGAGTGTAGCCTGTTGGCCAGATAGCCAGTGGAGACTAGAGTGTAGGCTGTTGGCCAGATAGCCAGTGGAGACTAGAGTGTAGCCTGTTGGCCAGATAGCCAGTGGAGACTAGAGTGTAGCCTGTTGGCCAGATAGCCAGTGGAGACTAGAGTGTAGCCTGTTGGCCAGATAGCCAGTGGAGACTAGAGTGTAGCCTGTTGGCCAGATAGCCAGTGGAGACTAGAGGGGAGCCTGTTGGCCAGATAGCCAGTGGAGACTAGAGTGTAGCCTGTTGGCCAGATAGCCAGTGGAGACTAGAGTGTAGCCTGATTCCCAGATAGCCAGTGGAGACTAGAGTGTAGCCTGTTGGCCAGATAGCCAGTGGAGACTAGAGTGTAGCCAGAGAGATGATACAACATAAAAACAAAGAATAAGATGGAACAGGGCTGAACACAGTATGACAGAGAGATGATACAACATAAAAACAAAGAAGAAGAACATCTATCTCATCATTGCAGTTACATCGTAGGGGACATTCAAATGGGCACAGAAGACATCAAACTGTTTTTTACTTCATTTTTTAAAGCTGCCCAGAGAGGACGTCGTTTTAATAATAATAATTGGTCATTTAGCAGACGCTCTTATCCAGAGCGACTTACAAGAGCAGTTAGGGTTAAGTGCCTTGCTCAAGGGCACATCGACAGATTTTTCACCTAGTCGGCTCGGGGATTAGAACCAGCGACCTTTCGGTTACTGGCCCAACGCTCTTACCCACTAAGCTACCTGCCGCATTTTTATGGGCAGAGGCAGCTCATTCCACTCCGAGGCTCCAGTAGACGTGATAATACCTTTCCCAGCATTACCCCTGAACCTGTATAAACACACAGCATTACCCCTGAACCTGTATAAACACACAGCATTACCCCTGAACCTGTATAAACACACAGCATTACCCCTGAACCTGTATAAACACACAGCATTACCCCTGAACCTGTATAAACACACAGCATTACCCCTGAACCTGTATAAGCACACAGCATTACCCCTGAACCTGTATAAGCACACAGCATTACCCCTGAACCTGTATAAACACACAGCATTACCCCTGAACCTGTATAAACACACAGCATTACCCCTGAACCTGTATAAGCACACATTAGCAACAGCTGATCTGGTGCTGTGATTGTGTGCATCCCTAACACGGGGAAAGTAATCAGTTAGATATCTGGGCTCAGAACCATAAATACTCCTGTAAACCAAACCCAGTCTAATGGGACACCCTAGTCTCAACAGGCAGCCAGTTGAGTTCCTGAAAGCAGCTCCTGCCTATGTGAGTACGTGGACACCTTCAATACTACCCTGATCAGCTTATTCTGGGCTCTCTGGCGCTTCCCCTTCAGAAGCTTAGATAAACCCCCAAACCAGGAAGTACTACATTTACATAATTTACTAGCGTAGTCAAAATGGCATTTCCGGACATATTCAATCTCTCCCTATCCTAGTCTGCTGTCCCCACATGCTTCAAGATGGCCGCCATTGTCCCTGTACCTAAGAAAGCAAAGGTAACTGAACTAAATGACTATTGCCCGTAACACTCACTTCTGTCATCATGAAGTGCTTTGAGAGGCTAGTCAAGGATCATATCACCTCTACCTTACCTGTCACCTTAGACCCACTTCAATTTGCTTACCGTCCCAATAGATCCCCAGACGATGCAATCGCCATCACACTGCACACTGCCCTATCCGATCTGGACAAGAGGAATACCTATGTAAGAATGCTGTCCATTGACTATAGCTCAGCATTCAACACCATAGCACCCTCCAAGCTCATCATTAAGCTCGAGGCACTGGGTCTGAACCCCACAATGTGCAACTGGGTCCTGGACTTCCAGACGGGTCGCCCCCAGGTGGTGAAGGTAGGAACAACACCTCCACTTCGCTGTTCCTCAACACAGGGGCCACACAAGCTTGCATGCTCAGCCCCCTCCTGTACTCCATGTTGACCCATGACTGCGTGGTGGCCAAGCACACCTCCAACTCAATCATCAAGTTTGCAGACAACACAACAGTAGTAGGCTTGATTACCAACAATGACGAGACAGCCTACAGGGAGGAGGTGAGGGCTCTGGGAGTGTGGTGCCAGGTAAATAACCTCTCACTCAACGTCAACAAAACAAAGGAGCTGATCGTGGACTTCAGGCAACAGCAGAGGGAGCACGCCCCTATCCACATCGAAGGGACCGCAGTAGAGAAGGTGGAAAGCTTCAAGTTCCTTGGCGTACACATCACTGACAAACTGAAATGGTCCACCCACGCAGACAGTTTGTTGAAGAAGGCGCAATAGCGCCTCTTCAACCTCAGGAGGATGAAGAAATTTGGCTTGGCACCTAAAACCCTCACAAACTTTTACAGATGCACAATTGAGAGCATCCTGTCGGGCTGTATCACTGCCTGGTATGACAACTGCACCGCCCGCAACCGCAGGGCTCTCCAGAGGGTGGTGCGGTCTGCACAATACATTACCGGGGGCAAACTACCTGCCCTCCAGGACACCTACAGCACCCGATGTCACAGGAAGGCCAAAAATATCATCAAGGACATCAACCACCTGAGCCACTGCCTGTTCACCCCGCTATCATCCAGAAGGCGAGGTCAGAACGGGTGCATCAAAGCTTGGACCGAGAGACTGAAAAACAGCTTCTATCTCAAGGCTATCAGACTGTTAAATCGCCTTCACTAGCATATTAGAGGCTACTGCCTATATACATAGATTAGAAATAATTAGCCACTTTAATAAATGGAACACTCTTAATAATGTTTACATGTCTTGCACTACTCATCTCATATGTATATACTGCATTCTATTCTATACTATTCTACTGTATCTTAGTCCATGCCGCTCTGACATTGCTCGTCCATATATTTATATATTCTTAATTCCATTCCTTACTTAGATTTGTGTGTGTTGGGTATATGTTGTGAAATTGTTAGATATTACTTGTTAGATATTACTGCACTGTCGGAGCTAGAAAAACACAAGCATTTCGCTACACCCGCTATAACATCTGCTAAACACGTGTATGTGACCAATACAATTTGATTTGATTTGATTGAATGAGGGCAGTGGCTATCATGCAGCCAAAGAACATAGCATAAACCTTCCCTTTAGTGTCCATGACCACACCTCCCAAGCTTCCATCAACGATGTGTCCCAGGTAACTAACAGATACCAGTATCAGTACCACTAACTCCACTCTGATCTCAGAAGTCCTTCACAATTTACAGTTGAAGTCGGAAGTTTACATACACTTAAGTTGGAGTCATTAAAACTCATTTTTCAACCACTACACACATTTATTTTTAACAAACTATAGTTTTAGCAAGTCGGTTAGGACATCTACTTTGTGCATCACACAAGTAATTTTTTCAACAATTGTTTACAGACAGATTATTTCACTTATAATTCACTGTATCAAAATTCCAGTGGGTCAGAAGTTTACATACACTAAGTTGACTGTGCCTTTAAACAGCTTGGAAAATTCCAGAAAATGATGTCATGGCTTTAGAAGCTTCTGATAGGTTAATTGACATAATTTGAGTCAATTGGAGGTGTACCTGTGGATGTATTTCAAGGCCTACCTTCAAACTCTTTGCTTGACATCATGGGAAAATCAAAAGAAATCAGCCAAGACCTCAGAAAATGTATTTTAGACCTCCACAAGTCTGGTTCATCTTTGGGAGCAATTTCCAAACGCCTGAAGGTACCACGTACATCTGTACAAACAATAGTACGCAAGTATAAACACCATGGGACCACGCAGCCGTCATACCGCTCAGGAAGGAGACGCATTCTGTCTCCTAGAGATGAACGTACTATGGTGCGAAAAGTGCAAATCAATCCCAGAACAGCAAAGGACCTTGTGAAGATGCTGGAGGAAACAGATACAAAAATATCTATATCCACAGTAAAACGAGTCCTATATCGACATAACCTGAAAGGCCGCTCAGCAAGGAAGAAGCCACTGCTCCAAAACCGCCATAAAAAAGCCAGACTACGGTTTGCAACTGCACATGGGGACAAAGATCGTACTTTCTGGAGAAATGTCCTCTGGTCTGATGAAACAAAAATAGAACTGTTTGGCCATAATGACCATCGTTATGTTTGGAGGAAAAAGGGGGTTGCTTGAAAGCCAAAGAACACCATCCCAACCTTGAAGCACGGGGGTGGCAGCATCATGCTGTGGGGGTGCTTTGCTGCAGGAGGGACTGGTGCACTTCACAAAATAGATGGCATCATGAGGAAGGAAAATTATGTGGATGAAGCAACATCTTAAGACATCAGTCAGGAAGTTAAAGCTTGGTCGCAAATGGGTCTTCCAAATGGACAATGACCCCAAGCATACTTCCAAAGTTGTGGCAAAATGGCTTAAGGACAATAAAGTCAAGGTATTGGAGTGACCATCACAAAGCCCTGACCTCAATCCTATAGAAAATGTGTGGGCAGAACTGAAAAAAGCGTGTGCGAACAAGGAGGCCTACAAACCTGACTCAGTTACACCAGCTCTGTCAGGAGGAATGGGCCAAAATTCACCCAACTTATTGTGGGAAGCTTGTGGAAGGCTACCCAAAACGTTTGACCCAGGTTAAACAATTTAAAGGCAATGCTACCAAATATGAATTGAGCGTATGTAAACTTCTGACCCACTGGGAATGTGATGAAAGAAATCAAATCTGAAATAAATCATTCTCTCTACTATTATTCTGACATTTCACATTCTTAAAATAAAGTGGTGATCCTAACTGACCTAAAACAGGGAATGTTTACTAGGATTAAATGTCAGGAATTGTGAAAAACTGAGTTTAAATATCTTTGGCTAAGGTGTATGTAAACTTCCGACTTCAACTGTAGGTCTGGACCCAATTTAGGTCTGGACCCAGAGAGAGGGCTATGGTCTTAGCTGTTAACTTCAGCCTTGCAGTTGCACTCGTCCGTCCGTCCGATACACACTTTAGTTTGTTGGTTTGTTTATCAAAACTTCGCAACAGTGTTGCCAGTAATCCAGGAAATCAACGGCAGAGCGGTCCCAACAGGTTCCAGACACCTAGTAGAGCGTTAACACTAGCAATCTGACTTAACATTTTACAAGATAAGCCCACCGAAAACAAACAAGACTTCTGCAAAGAGTTGCACACACAGAGAAAACTGCAGCGCCAAACGAGAGCTCTCTTCCAGAGATGGTTATTTCCTCCTTCATGACAACTGATGCGCTCTTAAAGAGGCATCGCATGGTGAAGGCTCAGTGCAGGATTTCACCACCCTTAGAAAACAAGTTGAACCTAAAAGGGTTCTTCGGCTGTCCCCAGAGGAGAACACTTTGAAGTACCCTTTTGGGTTCCATGTAGAACCACAGAGGGTTCTACCTGGAACCAAAAAGGGTTCTCCTATGGGGACAGCCGAAAACCCTTTTGGAACCCATTTTTCTAAGAGTGTAGATTGACCAGGTGAATCCAGGTGAAAGCAATGATCTCATACTGATGTCCACTTCAATCAGTGTAGATGAAGGTGAGGAGACAGGTTAAAGAATGACTTTTAAACCTTGAGACAATTGAGACATGGATTGTGTATGTGTGCCATTCAGAGGGTGAATGGGCAAGACAAAATGTTTAACTGCTTTTGAACGGAGTATGGTATTAGGTGCCAGGCGCGCCGGTTTGTGTCAAGAACTGCAAAGCTGCTGGTTTTTTCAGGCTCAACAGTTTCCCGTGTGTATCAACAATGGTGCACCACCCAAAGGACATCCAGCCAACTGGACACAACTGTAGGAAGCATTGGAGTCAACATGGGCCAGCATCCCTGTGGAACGCTTTCAACACTTCAACAAGTCCATGAAAGAGAATGGCAACAGTCAGCAGAGAAACCTGCTGTTGTGACTCAGCAACCACATAGTTGTTGTGTCTGTTTGTTTTTACTTTGTGTTGCCTCCAGTGGTTACATGCACAATGGATACAAATCAATGCACTCAATACTCAGTATCCTAAGAATGTTTGCCGATCTAGTGGATAAAATGGCAGCAGTGGTAATGGAGGAACAAACACTGGCAGGGAGAACAGACAGAGGAGGTGTGAGAGGGGGAACAGACAGAGGAGGTGAGAGGGAGAACAGACAGAGGAGGTGAGAGGGAGAACAGACAGAGGAGGTGTGAGAGGGAGAACATACAGAGGAGGTGTGAGAGGGGGAACAGACAGAGGAGGTGAGAGGGAGAACAGACAGAGGAGGTGAGAGGGAGAACAGACAGAGGAGGAGGAGGTGAGAGGGAGAACAGACAGAGGAGGTGTGAGAGGGAGAATAGACAGAGGAGGTGAGAGGGAGAACATACAGAGGAGGTGTGAGAGGGGGAACAGACAGAGGAGGTGTGAGAGGGAGAACATACAGAGGAGGTGTGAGAGGGAGAATAGACAGAGGAGGTGTGAGAGGGGGAACAGACAGAGGAGGTGTGAGAGGGAGAATAGACAGAGGAGGTGAGAGGGAGAACATACAGAGGAGGTGTGAGAGGGAGAACAGACAGAGGAGGTGTGAGAGGGAGAACAGACAGAGGAGGTGAGAGGGGGAACAGACAGAGGAGGTGTGAGAGGGAGAACAGACAGAGGAGGTGTGAGAGGGGGAACAGACAGAGGAGGTGTGAGGGGGGAACAGAGGAGGAGGTGAGAGGGAGAACAGACAGAGGAGGTGTGAGAGGGGGAACAGACAGAGGAGGTGTGAGAGGGGGAACAGAGGAGGAGGTGAGAGGGAAAACAGACAGAGGAGGTGTGAGAGGGGGAACAGAGGAGGAGGTGAGAGGGAGAACAGACAGAGGAGGTGTGAGAGGGGGAACAGACAGAGGAGGTGTGAGAGGGGGAACAGAGGAGGAGGTGAGAGGGAGAACAGACAGAGGAGGTGTGAGAGGGAGAACAGACAGAGGAGGTGTGAGTGGGAAAACAGAGGAGGAGGTGAGAGGGAGAACAGACAGAGGAGGTGTGAGAGGGAGAACAGACAGAGGAGGTGTGAGGGGGAGAACAGACAGAGGAGGTGTGAGAGGGGGAACAGACAGAGGAGGTGTGAGAGGGGGAACAGAGGAGGAGGTGAGAGGGAGAACAGACAGAGGAGGTGTGAGAGGGGGAACAGAGGAGGAGGTGAGAGGGAGAACAGACAGAGGAGGTGTGAGAGGGGGAACAGACAGAGGAGGTGTGAGAGGGGGAACAGACAGAGGAGGTGTGAGAGGGAGAACAGACAGAGGAGGTGAGAGGGAGAACAGACAGAGGAGGTGAGAGGGAGAACAGACAGAGGAGGTGAGAGGGAGAATAGACAGAGGAGGTGTGAGAGGGAGAACAGACAAAGGCGGTGTGAGTGGGAAAACAGAGGAGGTGAGAGGGAGAACAGAGGAGGTGTGAGGGGGAGAACAGACAGAGGAGGTGTGAGAGGGAGAACAGACAGAGGAGGTGTGAAAGGGAGAACAGAGGAGGTGAGAGGGAGAACAGAGGAGGTGAGAGGGGGAAAACAGAGGAGGTGTGAGAGGGAGAACATACAGAGGAGGTGTGAGAGGGGGAACAGACAGAGGAGGTGTGAGAGGGAGAATAGACAGAGGAGGTGTGAGAGGGAGAACAGACAGAGGAGGTGTGAGAGGGGGAACAGACAGAGGAGGTGTGAGATGGAGAACAGACAGAGGAGGTGTGAAAGGGAGAACAGAGGAGGTGAGAGGGGGAGAACAGAGGAGGTGACAGAGAGGGATAACAGACAGAGGAGGTGTGAAAGGGAGAACAGAGGAGGTGAGAGGGGGAGAACAGAGGAGGTGACAGAGAGGGATAACAGACAGAGGAGGTGTGAGATGGAGAACAGACAGAGGAGGTGTGAAAGGGAGAACAGAGGAGGAGGTGTGAGGGGGAGAACATACAGAGGAGGTGTGAGAGGGAGAACAGACAGAGGAGGTGTGAAAGGGAGAACAGACAGAGGAGGTGTGAGAGGGAGAATATACAGATGGGGTATGAGAGGGAGAACAGAGGAGGAGGTGTGAGAGGGGGAACAGACAGAGGAGGTGTGAGAGGGAGAACAGACAGAGGAGGTGTGAGAGGGAGAACAGACAGAGGAGGTGAGAGGGGGAACAGACAGAGGAGGTGTGAGAGGGAGAACAGAGGAGGAGGTGAGAGGGAGAACAGAGGAGGTGTGAGAGGGAGAAAAGACAGAGGAGGTGTGAAACGGAGAACAGAGGAGGTGAGAGGGAGAACAGACAGAGGAGGTGTGAGAGGGGGAACAGACAGAGGAGGTGTGAGAGGGAGAACAGAGGAGGAGGTGAGAGGGAGAACATACAGAGGAGGTGAGAGGGGGAACAGACAGAGGAGGTGTGAGAGGCAGAACAGACAGAGGAGGTGTGAGAGGGAGAACAGACAGAGGAGGTGTGAGAGGGGGAACAGACAGAGGAGGTGTGAGAGGGAGAACAGAGGAGGTGAGAGGGGGAACAGACAGAGGAGGTGAGAGGGGGAACAGACAGAGCAGGTGTGAGAGGGAGAACAGAGGAGGAGGTGTGAGGGAGAACATACAGAGGAGGTGAGAGGGGGAACAGACAGAGGAGGTGTGAGAGGGAGAACAGACAGAGGAGGTGTGAGAGGGTGAACAGACAGAGGAGGTGTGAGAGGGAGAACAGACAGAGGAGGTGTGAGAGGGTGAACAGACAGAGGAGGTGTGAGAGGGAGAACAGAGGAGGAGGTGAGAGGGGGAACAGACAGAGGAGGTGTGAGAGGGGGAACAGACAGAGGAGGTGTGAGAGGGGGAACAGACAGAGGAGGTGTGAGAGGGAGAACAGAGGAGGTGTGAGAGGGGGAACATACAGAGGAGGTGAGAGGGGGAACAGACAGAGGAGGTGAGAGGGAGAACAGAGGAGGAGGTGAGAGGGGGAACAGACAGAGGAGGTGAGAGGGGGAACATACAGAGGAGGTGAGAGGGGGAACAGACAGAGGAGGTGAGAGGGGGAACAGACAGAGGAGGTGTGAGAGGAAGAACAGAGGAGGTGAGAGGGAGAACAGAGGAGGTGAGAAGGGGAAAACAGAGGAGGTGTGAGAGGGAGAACAGACAGAGGAGGTGTGAGAGGGGGAACAGAGGAGGAGGTGAGAGGGAGAACAGACAGAGGAGGTGTGAAAGGGAGAACAGAGGAGGTGAGAGGGAGAACAGAGGAGGTGAGAGGGGGAAAACAGAGGAGGTGTGAGAGGGAGAACAGACAGAGGAGGTGTGAGAGGGGGAACAGAGGAGGAGGTGAGAGGGAGAACAGAGGAGGTGTGAAAGGGAGAACAGAGGAGGTGAGAGGGGGAACAGACAGAGGAGGTGTGAGAGGGAGAACAGACAGAGGAGGTGTGAGAGGGGGAACAGAGGAGGAGGTGAGAGGGAGAACATACAGAGGAGGTGTGAAAGGGAGAACAGAGGAGGTGAGAGAGGGAGAACAGACAGAGGTGGTGTGAGGGGGAGAACATACAGAGGAGGTGAGAGGGAGAACAGACAGAGGAGGTGTGAGAGGGAGAACATACAGAGGAGGTGTGAGAGGGAGAACAGACAGAGGAGGTGTGAGAGGGAGAACAGAGGAGGAGGTGTGAGAGGGGGAACAGACAGAGGAGGTGTGAAAGGGAGAACAGACAGAGGAGGTGAGAGGGAGAACAGACAGAGGAGGTGTGAGAGGGAGAACAGAGGAGGAGGTGTGAGAGGGGGAACAGACAGAGGAGGTGTGAGAGGGAGAACAGACAGAGGAGGTGAGAGGGGGAACAGACATAGGAGGTGTGAGAGGGAGAACAGAGGAGGTGTGAGAGGGAGAAAAGACAGAGGAGGTGTGATAGGGGGAACAGACAGAGGTGGTGTGAGAGGGAGAACAGACAGAGGAGGTGTGAGAGGGAGAATAGACAGAGGAGGTGTGAGAGGGGGAACAGACAGAGGAGGTATGAGAGGGGGAACAGACAGAGGAGGTGTGAGAGGGAGAACAGACAGAGGAGGTGTGAAAGGGAGAACAGAGGAGGTGAGAGGGAGAACAGACAGAGGAGGTGTGAGAGGGAGAATAGACAGAGGAGGTGTGAGAGGGGGAACAGACAGAGGAGGTGTGAGAGGGAGAACAGACAGAGGAGGTGTGAGGGGGAGAACAGACAGAGGAGGTGTGAGGGGGAGAACAGACAGAGGAGGTGTGAAAGGGAGAACAGAGGAGGTGAGAGGGAGAACAGAGGAGGTGAGAGGGAGAACAGACAGAGGAGGTGTGAAAGGGAGAACAGACAGAGGAGGTGTGAGAGGGGGAACAGACAGAGGAGGTGTGAGAGGGAGAACAGAGGAGGTGAGAGGGGGAACAGACAGAGGAGCTGAGAGGGGGAACAGACAGAGGAGGTGTGAGAGGGAGAACAGACAGAGGAGGTGTGAGAGGGGGAACAGACAGAGGAGGTGTGAGAGGGAGAACAGACAGAGGAGGTGAGAGGGGGAACAGACAGAGGAGGTGTGAGAGGGAGAACAGAGGAGGTGAGAGGGAGAACAGAGGAGGTGAGAGGGGGAAAACAGAGGAGGTGTGAGAGGGAGAACAGACAGAGGAGGTGTGAGAGGGGGAACAGAGGAGGAGGTGAGAGGGAGAACAGACAGAGGAGGTGTGAAAGGGAGAACAGAGGAGGTGAGAGGGAGAACAGAGGAGGTGAGAGGGGGAAAACAGAGGAGGTGTGAGAGGGAGAACAGACAGAGGAGGTGTGAGAGGGGGAACAGAGGAGGAGGTGAGAGGGAGAACAGAGGAGGTGTGAAAGGGAGAACAGAGGAGGTGAGAGGGGGAACAGACAGAGGAGGTGTGAGAGGGAGAACAGACAGAGGAGGTGTGAGAGGGGGAACAGAGGAGGAGGTGAGAGGGAGAACATACAGAGGAGGTGAGAGGGGGAACAGACAGAGGAGGTGTGAAAGGGAGAACAGAGGAGGTGAGAGAGGGAGAACAGACAGAGGTGGTGTGAGGGGGAGAACATACAGAGGAGGTGTGAGAGGGAGAACAGACAGAGGAGGTGTGAGAGGGAGAACAGACAGAGGAGGTGTGAGAGGGAGAACAGACAGAGGAGGTGTGAGAGGGAGAACAGAGGAGGAGGTGTGAGAGGGGGAACAGACAGAGGAGGTGTGAAAGGGAGAACAGACAGAGGAGGTGAGAGGGAGAACAGACAGAGGAGGTGTGAGAGGGAGAACAGAGGAGGAGGTGTGAGAGGGGGAACAGACAGAGGAGGTGTGAGAGGGAGAACAGACAGAGGAGGTGAGAGGGGGAACAGACAGAGGAGGTGTGAGAGGGAGAACAGAGGAGGTGTGAGAGGGAGAAAAGACAGAGGAGGTGTGATAGGGGGAACAGACAGAGGTGGTGTGAGAGGGAGAACAGACAGAGGAGGTGTGAGAGGGAGAATAGACAGAGGAGGTGTGAGAGGGAGAATAGACAGAGGAGGTGTGAGAGGGGGAACAGACAGAGGAGGTGTGAGAGGGAGAACAGACAGAGGAGGTGTGAAAGGGAGAACAGAGGAGGTGAGAGGGAGAACAGACAGAGGAGGTGTGAGAGGGAGAACAGACAGAGGAGGTGTGAAAGGGAGAACAGAGGAGGTGAGAGGGAGAACAGACAGAGGAGGTGTGAGAGGGAGAATAGACAGAGGAGGTGTGAGAGGGGGAACAGACAGAGGAGGTGTGAGATGGAGAACAGACAGAGGAGGTGTGAGGGGGAGAACAGACAGAGGAGGTGTGAGGGGGAGAACAGACAGAGGAGGTGTGAAAGGGAGAACAGAGGAGGTGAGAGGGAGAACAGAGGAGGTGAGAGGGGGAAAACAGAGGAGGTGTGAGAGGGAGAACAGACAGAGGAGGTGTGAGAGGGGGAACAGAGGAGGAGGTGAGAGGGAGAACATACAGAGGAGGTGAGAGGGGGAACAGACAGAGGAGGTGTGAGAGGGAGAACAGACAGAGGAGGTGTGAAAGGGAGAACAGAGGAGGTGAGAGGGGGAACAGACAGAGGAGGTGTGAGAGGGAGAACAGACAGAGGAGGTGTGAGAGGGGGAAAAGAGGAGGAGGTGAGAGGGAGAACATACAGAGGAGGTGAGAGGGGGAACAGACAGAGGAGGTGTGAAAGGGAGAACAGAGGAGGTGAGAGGGGGAACAGACAGAGGAGGTGTGAGAGGAGGAACAGAATGAGTAGGTGTGAGAGGGAGAACAGACAGAGGCGGTCTGAGTGGGAAAACAGAGGAGGTGAGAGGGAGAACAGAGGAGGTGAGAGGGGGAAAACAGAGGAGGTGTGAGAGGGAGAACAGACAGAGGAGGTGTGAGAGGGGGAACAGAGGAGGAGGTGAGAGGGAGAACAGACAGAGGAGGTGTGAAAGGGAGAACAGAGGAGGTGAGAGGGAGAACAGAGGAGGTGAGAGGTGGAAAACAGAGGAGGTGTGAGAGGGAGAACAGAGGAGGTGTGAGAGGGAGAACAGACAGAGGAGGTGTGAGAGGGAGAACAGACAGAGGCGGTGTGAGTGGGAAAACAGAGGAGGTGAGAGGGAGAACAGAGGAGGTGTGAGAGGGGGAACAGACAGAGGAGGTGTGAGAGGGAGAACAGACAGAGGAGGTGTGAGAGGGAGATCAGACAGAGGAGGTGTGAGAGGGAGAACAGACAGAGGAGGTGTGAGAGGGGGAACAGAGGAGGAGGTGAGAGGGAGAACAGAGGAGGTGAGAGGGAGAACAGACAGAGGAGGTGTGAGAGGGGGAACAGAGGAGGAGGTGTGAGAGGGAGAACAGACAGAGGAGGTGAGAGGGGGAACAGACAGAGGAGGTGTGAGAGGGAGAACAGACAGAGGAGGTGAGAGGGAGAACAGACAGAGGAGGTGTGAGAGGGAGAACAGACAGAGGAGGTGAGAGGGAGAACAGACAGAGGAGGTGAGAGGGGGAAAAGAGGAGGAGGTGAGAGGGAGAACAGAGGAGGTGAGAGGGAGAACAGACAGAGGAGGTGTGAGAGGGGGAACAGAGGAGGAGGTGAGAGGGAGAACAGAGGAGGTGAGAGGGAGAACAGACAGAGGAGGTGTGAGAGGGGGAACAGAGGAGGAGGTGTGAGAGGGAGAACAGACAGAGGAGGTGAGAGGGGGAACAGAGGAGGTGAGATGTGAGAGGGAGAACAGACAGAGGAGGTGAGAGGGAGAACAGACAGAGGAGGTGTGAGAGGGAGAACAGACAGAGGAGGTGAGAGGGAGAACAGACAGAGGAGGTGAGAGGGGGAACAGAGGAGGAGGTGAGAGGGAGAACAGAGGAGGTGAGAGGGAGAACAGACAGAGGAGGTGTGAGAGGGGGAACAGAGGAGGAGGTGAGAGGGAGAACAGAGGAGGTGAGAGGGAGAACAGACAGAGGAGGTGAGAGGGAGAACAGACAGAGGAGGTGAGAGGGAGAACATACAGAGGAGGTGAGAGGGGGAACAGAGGAGGTGAGAGGGGGAACAGACAGAGGAGGTGAGAGGGAGAACAGACAGAGGAGGTGAGAGGGAGAACAGAGGAGGAGGTGAGAGGGAGAACAGATGAGGAGGTGTGAGAGGGAGAACAGACAGAGGAGGTGAGAGGGAGAACAGACAGAGGAGGTGAGAGGGAGAACAGACAGAGGAGGTGAGAGGGAGAACAGACAGAGGAGGTGAGAGGGAGAACAGAGGAGGAGGTGTGAGAGGGAGAACAGACAGAGGAGGTGAGAGTGAGAACAGACAGAGGAGGTGAGAGAGGGAGAACAGACAGAGGAGGTGAGAGGGAGAACAGACAGAGGAGGTGTGAGAGGGGGAACAGACAGAGGAGGTGAGAGGGAGAACAGACAGAGGAGGTGAGAGGGGGAACAGACAGAGGAGGTGTGAGAGGGGGAACAGACAGAGGAGGTGTGAGAGGGAGAACAGACAGAGGAGGTGTGAGAGGGAGAACAGAGGAGGTGAGAGGGAGAACAGACAGAGGAGGTGTGAGAGGGAGAACATACAGAGGAGGTGTGAGAGGGAGAACATACAGAGGAGGTGTGAGAGGGGGAAAAGAGGAGGAGGTGAGAGGGAGAACATACAGAGGAGGTGAGAGGGGGAACAGACAGAGGAGGTGTGAAAGGGAGAACAGAGGAGGTGAGAGGGGGAACAGACAGAGGAGGTGTGAGAGGGAGAACAGACAGAGGAGGTGAGAGGGAGAACAGACAGAGGAGGTGTGAGAGGGGGAACAGAGGAGGAGGTGAGAGGGAGAACAGACAGAGGAGGTTTGAAAGGGAGAACAGAGGAGGTGAGAGGGAGAACAGAGGAGGTGAGAGGGGGAAAACAGAGGAGGTGTGAGAGGGAGAACAGAGGAGGTGAGAGGGGGAACAGACAGAGGAGGTGTGAGAGGGAGAACAGACAGAGGAGGTGTGAGAGGGAGAATAGACAGAGGCGGTGTGAGTGGGAAAACAGAGGAGGTGAGAGGGAGAACAGAGGAGGTGTGAGAGGGGGAACAGACAGAGGAGGTGTGAGAGGGAGAACAGACAGAGGAGGTGTGAGAGGGGGAACAGAGGAGGAGGTGAGAGGGAGAACAGAGGAGGTGAGAGGGAGAACAGACAGAGGAGGTGTGAGGGGGAACAGACAGAGGAGGTGTGAGAGGGAGAACAGACAGAGGAGGTGAGAGGGAGAACAGACAGAGGAGGTGTGAGAGGGAGAACAGACAGAGGAGGTGAGAGGGAGAACAGACAGAGGAGGTGAGAGGGGGAACAGAGGAGGAGGTGAGAGGGAGAACAGAGGAGGTGAGAGGGAGAACAGACAGAGGAGGTGTGAGAGGGGGAACAGAGGAGGAGGTGAGAGGGAGAACAGAGGAGGTGAGAGGGAGAACAGACAGAGGAGGTGTGAGAGGGGGAACAGAGGAGGAGGTGTGAGAGGGAGAACAGACAGAGGAGGTGAGAGGGGGAACAGACAGAGGAGGTGTGAGAGGGAGAACAGACAGAGGAGGTGAGAGGGAGAACAGACAGAGGAGGTGTGAGAGGGAGAACAGACAGAGGAGGTGAGAGGGAGAACAGACAGAGGAGGTGAGAGGGGGAACAGAGGAGGAGGTGAGAGGGAGAACAGAGGAGGTGAGAGGGAGAACAGACAGAGGAGGTGTGAGAGGGGGAACAGAGGAGGAGGTGAGAGGGAGAACAGAGGAGGTGAGAGGGAGAACAGACAGAGGAGGTGAGAGGGAGAACATACAGAGGAGGTGAGAGGGGGAACAGAGGAGGTGAGAGGGGGAACAGACAGAGGAGGTGAGAGGGAGAACAGACAGAGGAGGTGAGAGGGAGAACAGAGGAGGAGGTGAGAGGGAGAACAGATGAGGAGGTGTGAGAGGGAGAACAGACAGAGGAGGTGAGAGGGAGAACAGACAGAGGAGGTGAGAGGGAGAACAGACAGAGGAGGTGAGAGGGAGAACAGACAGAGGAGGTGAGAGGGAGAACAGAGGAGGAGGTGTGAGAGGGAGAACAGACAGAGGAGGTGTGAAAGGGAGAACAGAGGAGGTGAGAGGGAGAACAGAGGAGGTGAGAGGGGGAAAACAGAGGAGGTGTGAGAGGGAGAACAGACAGAGGAGGTGTGAGAGGGGGAACAGAGGAGGAGGTGAGAGGGAGAACATACAGAGGAGGTGAGAGGGGGAACAGACAGAGGAGGTGTGAAAGGGAGAACAGAGGAGGTGAGAGGGGGAACAGACAGAGGAGGTGTGAGAGGGAGAACAGACAGAGGAGGTGTGAGAGGGGGAAAAGAGGAGGAGGTGAGAGGGAGAACATACAGAGGAGGTGAGAGGGGGAACAGACAGAGGAGGTGTGAAAGGGAGAACAGAGGAGGTGAGAGGGGGAACAGACAGAGGAGGTGTGAGAGGAGGAACAGACAGAGTAGGTTTGAGAGGGAGAACAGACAGAGGCGGTCTGAGTGGGAAAACAGAGGAGGTGAGAGGGAGAACAGAGGAGGTGAGAGGGGGAAAACAGAGGAGGTGTGAGAGGGAGAACAGACAGAGGAGGTGTGAGAGGGGGAACAGAGGAGGAGGTGAGAGGGAGAACAGACAGAGGAGGTGTGAAAGGGAGAACAGAGGAGGTGAGAGGGAGAACAGAGGAGGTGAGAGGTGGAAAACAGAGGAGGTGTGAGAGGGAGAACAGAGGAGGTGAGAGGGGGAACAGACAGAGGAGGTGTGAGAGGGAGAACAGACAGAGGAGGTGTGAGAGGGAGAACAGACAGAGGCGGTGTGAGTGGGAAAACAGAGGAGGTGAGAGGGAGAACAGAGGAGGTGTGAGAGGGGGAACAGACAGAGGAGGTGTGAGAGGGAGAACAGACAGAGGAGGTGTGAGAGGGAGATCAGACAGAGGAGGTGTGAGAGGGAGAACAGACAGAGGAGGTGTGAGAGGGGGAACAGAGGAGGAGGTGAGAGGGAGAACAGAGGAGGTGAGAGGGAGAACAGACAGAGGAGGTGTGAGAGGGGGAACAGAGGAGGAGGTGTGAGAGGGAGAACAGACAGAGGAGGTGAGAGGGGGAACAGACAGAGGAGGTGTGAGAGGGAGAACAGACAGAGGAGGTGAGAGGGAGAACAGACAGAGGAGGTGTGAGAGGGAGAACAGACAGAGGAGGTGAGAGGGAGAACAGACAGAGGAGGTGAGAGGGGGAACAGAGGAGGAGGTGAGAGGGAGAACAGAGGAGGTGAGAGGGAGAACAGACAGAGGAGGTGTGAGAGGGGGAACAGAGGAGGAGGTGTGAGAGGGAGAACAGACAGAGGAGGTGAGAGGGGGAACAGAGGAGGTGAGATGTGAGAGGGAGAACAGACAGAGGAGGTGAGAGGGAGAACAGACAGAGGAGGTGTGAGAGGGAGAACAGACAGAGGAGGTGAGAGGGAGAACAGACAGAGGAGGTGAGAGGGGGAACAGAGGAGGAGGTGAGAGGGAGAACAGAGGAGGTGAGAGGGAGAACAGACAGAGGAGGTGTGAGAGGGGGAACAGAGGAGGAGGTGAGAGGGAGAACAGAGGAGGTGAGAGGGAGAACAGACAGAGGAGGTGAGAGGGAGAACAGACAGAGGAGGTGAGAGGGAGAACATACAGAGGAGGTGAGAGGGGGAACAGAGGAGGAGGTGAGAGGGAGAACAGACAGAGGAGGTGAGAGGGAGAACAGACAGAGGAGGTGAGAGGGAGAACAGAGGAGGAGGTGAGAGGGAGAACAGATGAGGAGGTGTGAGAGGGAGAAAAGACAGAGGAGGTGAGAGGGAGAACAGACAGAGGAGGTGAGAGGGAGAACAGACAGAGGAGGTGAGAGGGAGAACAGACAGAGGAGGTGAGAGGGAGAACAGAGGAGGAGGTGTGAGAGGGAGAACAGACAGAGGAGGTGAGAGGGAGAACAGACAGAGGAGGTGAGAGAGGGAGAACAGACAGAGGAGGTGAGAGGGAGAACAGACAGAGGAGGTGTGAGAGGGGGAACAGACAGAGGAGGTGAGAGGGAGAACAGACAGAGGAGGTGAGAGGGGGAACAGACAGAGGAGGTGTGAGAGGGGGAACAGACAGAGGAGGTGTGAGAGGGAGAACAGACAGAGGAGGTGTGAGAGGGGGAACAGAGGAGGAGGTGAGAGGGAGAACAGAGGAGGTGAGAGGGAGAACAGACAGAGGAGGTGTGAGAGGGAGAACATACAGAGGAGGTGTGAGAGGGAGAACATACAGAGGAGGTGTGAGAGGGGGAAAAGAGGAGGAGGTGAGAGGGAGAACATACAGAGGAGGTGAGAGGGGGAACAGACAGAGGAGGTGTGAAAGGGAGAACAGAGGAGGTGAGAGGGGGAACAGACAGAGGAGGTGTGAGAGGGAGAACAGACAGAGGAGGAGGTGTGAGAGGGAGAACAGACAGAGGCGGTGTGAGTGGGAAAACAGAGGAGGTGAGAGGGAGAACAGAGGAGGTGTGAGAGGGGGAACAGACAGAGGAGGTGTGAGAGGGAGAACAGACAGAGGAGGTGTGAGAGGGAGATCAGACAGAGGAGGTGTGAGAGGGGGAACAGAGGAGGAGGTGAGAGGGAGAACAGAGGAGGTGAGAGGGAGAACAGACAGAGGAGGTGTGAGAGGGGGAACAGAGGAGGAGGTGTGAGAGGGAGAACAGACAGAGGAGGTGAGAGGGGGAACAGACAGAGGAGGTGTGAGAGGGAGAACAGACAGAGGAGGTGAGAGGGAGAACAGACAGAGGAGGTGTGAGAGGGAGAACAGACAGAGGAGGTGAGAGGGAGAACAGACAGAGGAGGTGAGAGGGGGAACAGAGGAGGAGGTGAGAGGGAGAACAGAGGAGGTGAGAGGGAGAACAGACAGAGGAGGTGTGAGAGGGGGAACAGAGGAGGAGGTGAGAGGGAGAACAGAGGAGGTGAGAGGGAGAACAGACAGAGGAGGTGTGAGAGGGGGAACAGAGGAGGAGGTGTGAGAGGGAGAACAGACAGAGGAGGTGAGAGGGGGAACAGACAGAGGAGGTGTGAGAGGGAGAACAGACAGAGGAGGTGAGAGGGAGAACAGACAGAGGAGGTGTGAGAGGGAGAACAGACAGAGGAGGTGAGAGGGAGAACAGACAGAGGAGGTGAGAGGGGGAACAGAGGAGGAGGTGAGAGGGAGAACACAGGAGGTGAGAGGGAGAACAGACAGAGGAGGTGTGAGAGGGGGAACAGAGGAGGAGGTGAGATGGAGAACAGAGGAGGTGAGAGGGAGAACAGACAGAGGAGGTGAGAGGGAGAACAGACAGAGGAGGTGAGAGGGAGAACATACAGAGGAGGTGAGAGGGGGAACAGAGGAGGTGAGAGGGGGAACAGACAGAGGAGGTGAGAGGGAGAACAGACAGAGGAGGTGAGAGGGAGAACAGAGGAGGAGGTGAGAGGGAGAACAGATGAGGAGGTGTGAGAGGGAGAACAGACAGAGGAGGTGAGAGGGAGAACAGACAGAGGAGGTGAGAGGGAGAACAGACAGAGGATGTGAGAGGGAGAACAGACAGAGGAGGTGAGAGGGAGAACAGAGGAGGAGGTGTGAGAGGGGGAACAGACAGAGGAGGTGAGAGGGAGAACAGACAGAGGAGGTGAGAGAGGGAGAACAGACAGAGGAGGTGAGAGGGAGAACAGACAGAGGAGGTGAGAGGGAGAACAGACAGAGGATGTGAGAGGGAGAACAGACAGAGGAGGTGAGAGGGAGAACAGAGGAGGAGGTGTGAGAGGGAGAACAGACAGAGGAGGTGAGAGGGAGAACAGACAGAGGAGGTGTGAGAGGGAGAACAGACAGAGGAGGTGAGAGGGGGAACAGACAGAGGAGGTGTGAGAGGGAGAACAGAGGAGGAGGTGAGAGGGAGAACAGAGGAGGTGTGAGAGGGAGAAAAGACAGAGGAGGTGTGAAACGGAGAACAGAGGAGGTGAGAGGGAGAACAGACAGAGGAGGTGTGAGAGGGGGAACAGACAGAGGAGGTGTGAGAGGGAGAACAGAGGAGGAGGTGAGAGGGAGAACATACAGAGGAGGTGAGAGGGGGAACAGACAGAGGAGGTGTGAGAGGGAGAACAGACAGAGGAGGTGTGAGAGGGAGAACAGACAGAGGAGGTGTGAGAGGGGGAACAGACAGAGGAGGTGTGAGAGGGAGAACAGAGGAGGTGAGAGGGGGAACAGACAGAGGAGGTGAGAGGGGGAACAGACAGAGCAGGTGTGAGAGGGAGAACAGAGGAGGAGGTGTGAGGGAGAACATACAGAGGAGGTGAGAGGGGGAACAGACAGAGGAGGTGTGAGAGGGAGAACAGACAGAGGAGGTGTGAGAGGGTGAACAGACAGAGGAGGTGTGAGAGGGAGAACAGAGGAGGAGGTGAGAGGGGGAACAGACAGAGGAGGTGTGAGAGGGGGAACAGACAGAGGAGGTGTGAGAGGGGGAACAGACAGAGGAGGTGTGAGAGGGAGAACAGAGGAGGAGGTGAGAGGGAGAACATACAGAGGAGGTGAGAGGGGGAACAGACAGAGGAGGTGTGAGAGGAAGAACAGAGGAGGTGAGAGGGAGAACAGAGGAGGTGAGAAGGGGAAAACAGAGGAGGTGTGAGAGGGAGAACAGACAGAGGAGGTGTGAGAGGGGGAACAGAGGAGGAGGTGAGAGGGAGAACAGACAGAGGAGGTGTGAAAGGGAGAACAGAGGAGGTGAGAGGGAGAACAGAGGAGGTGAGAGGGGGAAAACAGAGGAGGTGTGAGAGGGAGAACAGACAGAGGAGGTGTGAGAGGGGGAACAGAGGAGGAGGTGAGAGGGAGAACAGAGGAGGTGTGAAAGGGAGAACAGAGGAGGTGAGAGGGGGAACAGACAGAGGAGGTGTGAGAGGGAGAACAGACAGAGGAGGTGTGAGAGGGGGAACAGAGGAGGAGGTGAGAGGGAGAACATACAGAGGAGGTGTGAAAGGGAGAACAGAGGAGGTGAGAGAGGGAGAACAGACAGAGGTGGTGTGAGGGGGAGAACATACAGAGGAGGTGAGAGGGAGAACAGACAGAGGAGGTGTGAGAGGGAGAACAGACAGAGGAGGTGTGAGAGGGAGAACAGACAGAGGAGGTGTGAGAGGGAGAACAGAGGAGGAGGTGTGAGAGGGGGAACAGACAGAGGAGGTGTGAAAGGGAGAACAGACAGAGGAGGTGAGAGGGAGAACAGACAGAGGAGGTGTGAGAGGGAGAACAGAGGAGGAGGTGTGAGAGGGGGAACAGACAGAGGAGGTGTGAGAGGGAGAACAGACAGAGGAGGTGAGAGGGGGAACAGACATAGGAGGTGTGAGAGGGAGAACAGAGGAGGTGTGAGAGGGAGAAAAGACAGAGGAGGTGTGATAGGGGGAACAGACAGAGGTGGTGTGAGAGGGAGAACAGACAGAGGAGGTGTGAGAGGGAGAATAGACAGAGGAGGTGAGAGGGGGAACAGACAGAGGAGGTGTGAGAGGGAGAACAGACAGAGGAGGTGTGAAAGGGAGAACAGACAGAGGAGGTGTGAAAGGGAGAACAGACAGAGGAGGTGTGAGAGGGAGAACAGACAGAGGAGGTGTGAGAGGGGGAACAGACAGAGGAGGTGTGAGAGGGAGAACAGAGGAGGTGAGAGGGGGAACAGACAGAGGAGCTGAGAGGGGGAACAGACAGAGGAGGTGTGAGAGGGAGAACAGAGGAGGAGGTGAGAGGGAGAACATACAGAGGAGGTGTGAAAGGGAGAACAGAGGAGGTGAGAGGGAGAACAGAGGAGGTGAGAGGGGGAAAACAGAGGAGGTGTGAGAGGGAGAACAGACAGAGGAGGTGTGAGAGGGGGAACAGAGGAGGAGGTGAGAGGGAGAACAGAGGAGGTGTGAAAGGGAGAACAGAGGAGGTGAGAGGGGGAACAGACAGAGGAGGTGTGAGAGGGAGAACAGACAGAGGAGGTGTGAGAGGGGGAACAGAGGAGGAGGTGAGAGGGAGAACAGACAGAGGAGGTGTGAAAGGGAGAACAGAGGAGGTGAGAGGGAGAACAGAGGAGGTGAGAGGGGGAAAACAGAGGAGGTGTGAGAGGGAGAACAGACAGAGGAGGTGTGAGAGGGGGAACAGAGGAGGAGGTGAGAGGGAGAACAGAGGAGGTGTGAAAGGGAGAACAGAGGAGGTGAGAGGGGGAACAGACAGAGGAGGTGTGAGAGGGAGAACAGACAGAGGAGGTGTGAGAGGGGGAACAGAGGAGGAGGTGAGAGGGAGAACATACAGAGGAGGTGTGAAAGGGAGAACAGAGGAGGTGAGAGAGGGAGAACAGACAGAGGTGGTGTGAGGGGGAGAACATACAGAGGAGGTGAGAGGGAGAACAGACAGAGGAGGTGTGAGAGGGAGAACAGACAGAGGAGGTGTGAGAGGGAGAACAGACAGAGGAGGTGTGAGAGGGAGAACAGACAGAGGAGGTGTGAGAGGGAGAACAGAGGAGGAGGTGTGAGAGGGGGAACAGACAGAGGAGGTGTGAAAGGGAGAACAGACAGAGGAGGTGAGAGGGAGAACAGACAGAGGAGGTGTGAGAGGGAGAACAGAGGAGGAGGTGTGAGAGGGGGAACAGACAGAGGAGGTGTGAGAGGGAGAACAGACAGAGGAGGTGAGAGGGGGAACAGACATAGGAGGTGTGAGAGGGAGAACAGAGGAGGTGTGAGAGGGAGAAAAGACAGAGGAGGTGTGATAGGGGGAACAGACAGAGGTGGTGTGAGAGGGAGAACAGACAGAGGAGGTGTGAGAGGGAGAATAGACAGAGGAGGTGTGAGAGGGGGAACAGACAGAGGAGGTGAGAGGGGGAACAGACAGAGGAGGTGTGAGAGGGAGAACAGACAGAGGAGGTGTGAAAGGGAGAACAGACAGAGGAGGTGTGAAAGGGAGAACAGACAGAGGAGGTGTGAGAGGGAGAACAGACAGAGGAGGTGTGAGAGGGGGAACAGACAGAGGAGGTGTGAAAGGGAGAACAGAGGAGGTGAGAGGGGGAACAGACAGAGGAGCTGAGAGGGGGAACAGACAGAGGAGGTGTGAGAGGGAGAACAGAGGAGGAGGTGAGAGGGAGAACATACAGAGGAGGTGAGAGGGGGAACAGACAGAGGAGGTGTGAGAGGGAGAACAGACAGAGGAGGTGTGAGAGGGGGAACAGACAGAGGAGGTGTGAGAGGGAGAACAGACAGAGGAGGTGAGAGGGGGAACAGACAGAGGAGGTGTGAGAGGGAGAACAGAGGAGGTGAGAGGGAGAACAGAGGAGGTGAGAGGGTGAAAACAGAGGAGGTGTGAGAGGGAGAACAGACAGAGGAGGTGTGAGAGGGGGAACAGAGGAGGAGGTGAGAGGGAGAACAGACAGAGGAGGTGTGAAAGGGAGAACAGAGGAGGTGAGAGGGAGAACAGAGGAGGTGAGAGGGGGAAAACAGAGGAGGTGTGAGAGGGAGAACAGACAGAGGAGGTGTGAGAGGGGGAACAGAGGAGGAGGTGAGAGGGAGAACAGAGGAGGTGTGAAAGGGAGAACAGAGGAGGTGAGAGGGGGAACAGACAGAGGAGGTGTGAGAGGGAGAACAGACAGAGGAGGTGTGAGAGGGGGAACAGAGGAGGAGGTGAGAGGGAGAACATACAGAGGAGGTGAGAGGGGGAACAGACAGAGGAGGTGTGAAAGGGAGAACAGAGGAGGTGAGAGAGGGAGAACAGACAGAGGTGGTGTGAGGGGGAGAACATACAGAGGAGGTGTGAGAGGGAGAACAGACAGAGGAGGTGTGAGAGGGAGAACAGACAGAGGAGGTGTGAGAGGGAGAACAGACAGAGGAGGTGTGAGAGGGAGAACAGAGGAGGAGGTGTGAGAGGGGGAACAGACAGAGGAGGTGTGAAAGGGAGAACAGACAGAGGAGGTGAGAGGGAGAACAGACAGAGGAGGTGTGAGAGGGAGAACAGAGGAGGAGGTGTGAGAGGGGGAACAGACAGAGGAGGTGTGAGAGGGAGAACAGACAGAGGAGGTGAGAGGGGGAACAGACAGAGGAGGTGTGAGAGGGAGAACAGAGGAGGTGTGAGAGGGAGAAAAGACAGAGGAGGTGTGATAGGGAGAACAGACAGAGGTGGTGTGAGAGGGAGAACAGACAGAGGAGGTGTGAGAGGGAGAATAGACAGAGGAGGTGTGAGAGGGAGAATAGACAGAGGAGGTGTGAGAGGGGGAACAGACAGAGGAGGTGTGAGAGGGAGAACAGACAGAGGAGGTGTGAAAGGGAGAACAGAGGAGGTGAGAGGGAGAACAGACAGAGGAGGTGTGAGAGGGAGAACAGACAGAGGAGGTGTGAAAGGGAGAACAGAGGAGGTGAGAGGGAGAACAGACAGAGGAGGTGTGAGAGGGAGAATAGACAGAGGAGGTGTGAGAGGGGGAACAGACAGAGGAGGTGTGAGATGGAGAACAGACAGAGGAGGTGTGAGGGGGAGAACAGACAGAGGAGGTGTGAGGGGGAGAACAGACAGAGGAGGTGTGAAAGGGAGAACAGAGGAGGTGAGAGGGAGAACAGAGGAGGTGAGAGGGGGAAAACAGAGGAGGTGTGAGAGGGAGAACAGACAGAGGAGGTGTGAGAGGGGGAACAGAGGAGGAGGTGAGAGGGAGAACATACAGAGGAGGTGAGAGGGGGAACAGACAGAGGAGGTGTGAGAGGGAGAACAGACAGAGGAGGTGTGAAAGGGAGAACAGAGGAGGTGAGAGGGGGAACAGACAGAGGAGGTGTGAGAGGGAGAACAGACAGAGGAGGTGTGAGAGGGGGAAAAGAGGAGGAGGTGAGAGGGAGAACATACAGAGGAGGTGAGAGGGGGAACAGACAGAGGAGGTGTGAAAGGGAGAACAGAGGAGGTGAGAGGGGGAACAGACAGAGGAGGTGTGAGAGGAGGAACAGACAGAGTAGGTGTGAGAGGGAGAACAGACAGAGGCGGTCTGAGTGGGAAAACAGAGGAGGTGAGAGGGAGAACAGAGGAGGTGAGAGGGGGAAAACAGAGGAGGTGTGAGAGGGAGAACAGACAGAGGAGGTGTGAGAGGGGGAACAGAGGAGGAGGTGAGAGGGAGAACAGACAGAGGAGGTGTGAAAGGGAGAACAGAGGAGGTGAGAGGGAGAACAGAGGAGGTGAGAGGTGGAAAACAGAGGAGGTGTGAGAGGGAGAACAGAGGAGGTGTGAGAGGGAGAACAGACAGAGGAGGTGTGAGAGGGAGAACAGACAGAGGCGGTGTGAGAGGGAGATCAGACAGAGGAGGTGTGAGAGGGAGAACAGACAGAGGAGGTGTGAGAGGGGGAACAGAGGAGGAGGTGAGAGGGAAAACAGAGGAGGTGAGAGGGAGAACAGACAGAGGAGGTGTGAGAGGGGGAACAGAGGAGGAGGTGTGAGAGGGAGAACAGACAGAGGAGGTGAGAGGGGGAACAGACAGAGGAGGTGTGAGAGGGAGAACAGACAGAGGAGGTGAGAGGGAGAACAGACAGAGGAGGTGTGAGAGGGAGAACAGACAGAGGAGGTGAGAGGGAGAACAGACAGAGGAGGTGAGAGGGGGAAAAGAGGAGGAGGTGAGAGGGAGAACAGAGGAGGTGAGAGGGAGAACAGACAGAGGAGGTGTGAGAGGGGGAACAGAGGAGGAGGTGAGAGGGAGAACAGAGGAGGTGAGAGGGAGAACAGACAGAGGAGGTGTGAGAGGGGGAACAGAGGAGGAGGTGTGAGAGGGAGAACAGACAGAGGAGGTGAGAGGGGGAACAGAGGAGGTGAGATGTGAGAGGGAGAACAGACAGAGGAGGTGAGAGGGAGAACAGACAGAGGAGGTGTGAGAGGGAGAACAGACAGAGGAGGTGAGAGGGAGAACAGACAGAGGAGGTGAGAGGGGGAACAGAGGAGGAGGTGAGAGGGAGAACAGAGGAGGTGAGAGGGAGAACAGACAGAGGAGGTGTGAGAGGGGGAACAGAGGAGGAGGTGAGAGGGAGAACAGAGGAGGTGAGAGGGAGAACAGACAGAGGAGGTGAGAGGGGGAACAGAGGAGGAGGTGAGAGGGAGAACAGAGGAGGTGAGAGGGAGAACAGACAGAGGAGGTGTGAGAGGGGGAACAGAGGAGGAGGTGTGAGAGGGAGAACAGACAGAGGAGGTGAGAGGGGGAACAGAGGAGGTGAGATGTGAGAGGGAGAACAGACAGAGGAGGTGAGAGGGAGAACAGACAGAGGAGGTGTGAGAGGGAGAACAGACAGAGGAGGTGAGAGGGAGAACAGACAGAGGAGGTGAGAGGGGGAACAGAGGAGGAGGTGAGAGGGAGAACAGAGGAGGTGAGAGGGAGAACAGACAGAGGAGGTGTGAGAGGGGGAACAGAGGAGGAGGTGAGAGGGAGAACAGAGGAGGTGAGAGGGAGAACAGACAGAGGAGGTGAGAGGGAGAACAGACAGAGGAGGTGAGAGGGAGAACATACAGAGGAGGTGAGAGGGGGAACAGAGGAGGTGAGAGGGGGAACAGACAGAGGAGGTGAGAGGGAGAACAGACAGAGGAGGTGAGAGGGAGAACAGAGGAGGAGGTGAGAGGGAGAACAGATGAGGAGGTGTGAGAGGGAGAACAGACAGAGGAGGTGAGAGGGAGAACAGAAAGAGGAGGTGAGAGGGAGAACAGACAGGGGAGGTGAGAGGGAGAACAGACAGAGGAGGTGAGAGGGAGAACAGAGGAGGAGGTGTGAGAGGGAGAACAGACAGAGGAGGTGAGAGTGAGAACAGACAGAGGAGGTGAGAGAGGGAGAACAGACAGAGGAGGTGAGAGGGAGAACAGACAGAGGAGGTGTGAGAGGGGGAACAGACAGAGGAGGTGAGAGGGAGAACAGACAGAGGAGGTGAGAGGGGGAACAGACAGAGGAGGTGTGAGAGGGGGAACAGACAGAGGAGGTGTGAGAGGGAGAACAGACAGAGGAGGTGTGAGAGGGAGAACAGAGGAGGTGAGAGGGAGAACAGACAGAGGAGGTGTGAGAGGGAGAACATACAGAGGAGGTGTGAGAGGGAGAACATACAGAGGAGGTGTGAGAGGGGGAAAAGAGGAGGAGGTGAGAGGGAGAACATACAGAGGAGGTGAGAGGGGGAACAGACAGAGGAGGTGTGAAAGGGAGAACAGAGGAGGTGAGAGGGGGAACAGACAGAGGAGGTGTGAGAGGGAGAACAGACAGAGGAGGTGTGAGAGGGAGAACAGACAGAGGCGGTGTGAGTGGGAAAACAGAGGAGGTGAGAGGGAGAACAGAGGAGGTGAGAGGGGGAAAACAGAGGAGGTGTGAGAGGGAGAACAGACAGAGGAGGTGTGAGAGGGGGAACAGAGGAGGAGGTGAGAGGGAGAACAGACAGAGGAGGTTTGAAAGGGAGAACAGAGGAGGTGAGAGGGAGAACAGAGGAGGTGAGAGGGGGAAAACAGAGGAGGTGTGAGAGGGAGAACAGAGGAGGTGAGAGGGGGAACAGACAGAGGAGGTGTGAGAGGGAGAACAGACAGAGGAGGTGTGAGAGGGAGAACAGACAGAGGCGGTGTGAGTGGGAAAACAGAGGAGGTGAGAGGGAGAACAGAGGAGGTGTGAGAGGGGGAACAGACAGAGGAGGTATGAGAGGGAGAACAGACAGAGGAGGTGTGAGAGGGGGAACAGAGGAGGAGGTGAGAGGGAGAACAGAGGAGGTGAGAGGGAGAACAGACAGAGGAGGTGTGAGAGGGGGAACAGAGGAGGAGGTGTGAGAGGGAGAACAGACAGAGGAGGTGAGAGGGGGAACAGACAGAGGAGGTGTGAGAGGGAGAACAGACAGAGGAGGTGAGAGGGAGAACAGACAGAGGAGGTGTGAGAGGGAGAACAGACAGAGGAGGTGAGAGGGAGAACAGACAGAGGAGGTGAGAGGGGGAACAGAGGAGGAGGTGAGAGGGAGAACAGAGGAGGTGAGAGGGAGAACAGACAGAGGAGGTGTGAGAGGGGGAACAGAGGAGGAGGTGTGAGAGGGAGAACAGACAGAGGAGGTGAGAGGGGGAACAGACAGAGGAGGTGTGAGAGGGAGAACAGACAGAGGAGGTGAGAGGGAGAACAGACAGAGGAGGTGTGAGAGGGAGAACAGACAGAGGAGGTGAGAGGGAGAACAGACAGAGGAGGTGAAAGGGGGAACAGAGGAGGAGGTGAGAGGGAGAACAGAGGAGGTGAGAGGGAGAACAGACAGAGGAGGTGTGAGAGGGGGAACAGAGGAGGAGGTGAGAGGGAGAACAGAGGAGGTGAGAGGGAGAACAGACAGAGGAGGTGAGAGGGAGAACAGACAGAGGAGGTGAGAGGGAGAACATACAGAGGAGGTGAGAGGGGGAACAGAGGAGGTGAGAGGGGGAACAGACAGAGGAGGTGAGAGGGAGAACAGACAGAGGAGGTGAGAGGGAGAACAGAGGAGGAGGTGAGAGGGAGAACAGATGAGGAGGTGTGAGAGGGAGAACAGACAGAGGAGGTGAGAGGGAGAACAGACAGAGGAGGTGAGAGGGAGAACAGACAGAGGAGGTGAGAGGGAGAACAGACAGAGGAGGTGAGAGGGAGAACAGAGGAGGAGGTGTGAGAGGGAGAACAGACAGAGGAGGTGTGAAAGGGAGAACAGAGGAGGTGAGAGGGAGAACAGAGGAGGTGAGAGGGGGAAAACAGAGGAGGTGTGAGAGGGAGAACAGACAGAGGAGGTGTGAGAGGGGGAACAGAGGAGGAGGTGAGAGGGAGAACATACAGAGGAGGTGAGAGGGGGAACAGACAGAGGAGGTGTGAGAGGGAGAACAGACAGAGGAGGTGTGAAAGGGAGAACAGAGGAGGTGAGAGGGGGAACAGACAGAGGAGGTGTGAGAGGGGGAAAAGAGGAGGAGGTGAGAGGGAGAACATACAGAGGAGGTGAGAGGGGGAACAGACAGAGGAGGTGTGAAAGGGAGAACAGAGGAGGTGAGAGGGGGAACAGACAGAGGAGGTGTGAGAGGAGGAACAGACAGAGTAGGTTTGAGAGGGAGAACAGACAGAGGCGGTCTGAGTGGGAAAACAGAGGAGGTGAGAGGGAGAACAGAGGAGGTGAGAGGGGGAAAACAGAGGAGGTGTGAGAGGGAGAACAGACAGAGGAGGTGTGAGAGGGGGAACAGAGGAGGAGGTGAGAGGGAGAACAGACAGAGGAGGTGTGAAAGGGAGAACAGAGGAGGTGAGAGGGAGAACAGAGGAGGTGAGAGGTGGAAAACAGAGGAGGTGTGAGAGGGAGAACAGAGGAGGTGAGAGGGGGAACAGACAGAGGAGGTGTGAGAGGGAGAACAGACAGAGGAGGTGTGAGAGGGAGAACAGACAGAGGCGGTGTGAGTGGGAAAACAGAGGAGGTGAGAGGGAGAACAGAGGAGGTGTGAGAGGGGGAACAGACAGAGGAGGTGTGAGAGGGAGAACAGACAGAGGAGGTGTGAGAGGGAGATCAGACAGAGGAGGTGTGAGAGGGAGAACAGACAGAGGAGGTGTGAGAGGGGGAACAGAGGAGGAGGTGAGAGGGAGAACAGAGGAGGTGAGAGGGAGAACAGACAGAGGAGGTGTGAGAGGGGGAACAGAGGAGGAGGTGTGAGAGGGAGAACAGACAGAGGAGGTGAGAGGGGGAACAGACAGAGGAGGTGTGAGAGGGAGAACAGACAGAGGAGGTGAGAGGGAGAACAGACAGAGGAGGTGTGAGAGGGAGAACAGACAGAGGAGGTGAGAGGGAGAACAGACAGAGGAGGTGAGAGGGGGAACAGAGGAGGAGGTGAGAGGGAGAACAGAGGAGGTGAGAGGGAGAACAGACAGAGGAGGTGTGAGAGGGGGAACAGAGGAGGAGGTGTGAGAGGGAGAACAGACAGAGGAGGTGAGAGGGGGAACAGAGGAGGTGAGATGTGAGAGGGAGAACAGACAGAGGAGGTGAGAGGGAGAACAGACAGAGGAGGTGTGAGAGGGAGAACAGACAGAGGAGGTGAGAGGGAGAACAGACAGAGGAGGTGAGAGGGGGAACAGAGGAGGAGGTGAGAGGGAGAACAGAGGAGGTGAGAGGGAGAACAGACAGAGGAGGTGTGAGAGGGGGAACAGAGGAGGAGGTGAGAGGGAGAACAGAGGAGGTGAGAGGGAGAACAGACAGAGGAGGTGAGAGGGAGAACAGACAGAGGAGGTGAGAGGGAGAACATACAGAGGAGGTGAGAGGGGGAACAGAGGAGGAGGTGAGAGGGAGAACAGACAGAGGAGGTGAGAGGGAGAACAGACAGAGGAGGTGAGAGGGAGAACAGAGGAGGAGGTGAGAGGGAGAACAGATGAGGAGGTGTGAGAGGGAGAACAGACAGAGGAGGTGAGAGGGAGAACAGACAGAGGAGGTGAGAGGGAGAACAGACAGAGGAGGTGAGAGGGAGAACAGACAGAGGAGGTGAGAGGGAGAACAGAGGAGGAGGTGTGAGAGGGAGAACAGACAGAGGAGGTGAGAGGGAGAACAGACAGAGGAGGTGAGAGAGGGAGAACAGACAGAGGAGGTGAGAGGGAGAACAGACAGAGGAGGTGAGAGAGGGAGAACAGACAGAGGAGGTGAGAGGGAGAACAGACAGAGGAGGTGTGAGAGGGGGAACAGACAGAGGAGGTGAGAGGGAGAACAGACAGAGGAGGTGAGAGGGGGAACAGACAGAGGAGGTGTGAGAGGGGGAACAGACAGAGGAGGTGTGAGAGGGAGAACAGACAGAGGAGGTGTGAGAGGGGGAACAGAGGAGGAGGTGAGAGGGAGAACAGACAGAGGAGGTGAGAGAGGGAGAACAGACAGAGGAGGTGAGAGGGAGAACAGACAGAGGAGGTGAGAGAGGGAGAACAGACAGAGGAGGTGAGAGGGAGAACAGACAGAGGAGGTGTGAGAGGGGGAACAGACAGAGGAGGTGAGAGGGAGAACAGACAGAGGAGGTGAGAGGGGGAACAGACAGAGGAGGTGTGAGAGGGGGAACAGACAGAGGAGGTGTGAGAGGGAGAACAGACAGAGGAGGTGTGAGAGGGGGAACAGAGGAGGAGGTGAGAGGGAGAACAGAGGAGGTGAGAGGGAGAACAGACAGAGGAGGTGTGAGAGGGAGAACATACAGAGGAGGTGTGAGAGGGAGAACATACAGAGGAGGTGTGAGAGGGGGAAAAGAGGAGGAGGTGAGAGGGAGAACATACAGAGGAGGTGAGAGGGGGAACAGACAGAGGAGGTGTGAAAGGGAGAACAGAGGAGGTGAGAGGGGGAACAGACAGAGGAGGTGTGAGAGGGAGAACAGACAGAGGAGGTGTGAGAGGGAGAACAGACAGAGGCGGTGTGAGTGGGAAAACAGAGGAGGTGAGAGGGAGAACAGAGGAGGTGAGAGGGGGAAAACAGAGGAGGTGTGAGAGGGAGAACAGACAGAGGAGGTGTGAGAGGGGGAACAGAGGATGAGGTGAGAGGGAGAACAGACAGAGGAGGTGTGAAAGGGAGAACAGAGGAGGTGAGAGGGAGAACAGAGGAGGTGAGAGGGGGAAAACAGAGGAGGTGTGAGAGGGAGAACAGAGGAGGTGAGAGGGGGAACAGACAGAGGAGGTGTGAGAGGGAGAACAGACAGAGGAGGTGTGAGAGGGAGAACAGACAGAGGCGGTGTGAGTGGGAAAACAGAGGAGGTGAGAGGGAGAACAGAGGAGGTGTGAGAGGGGGAACAGACAGAGGAGGTGTGAGAGGGAGAACAGACAGAGGAGGTGTGAGAGGGAGATCAGACAGAGGAGGTGTGAGAGGGGGAACAGAGGAGGAGGTGAGAGGGAGAACAGAGGAGGTGAGAGGGAGAACAGACAGAGGAGGTGTGAGAGGGGGAACAGAGGAGGAGGTGTGAGAGGGAGAACAGACAGAGGAGGTGAGAGGGGGAACAGACAGAGGAGGTGTGAGAGGGAGAACAGACAGAGGAGGTGAGAGGGAGAACAGACAGAGGAGGTGTGAGAGGGAGAACAGACAGAGGAGGTGAGAGGGAGAACAGACAGAGGAGGTGAGAGGGGGAACAGAGGAGGAGGTGAGAGGGAGAACAGAGGAGGTGAGAGGGAGAACAGACAGAGGAGGTGTGAGAGGGGGAACAGAGGAGGAGGTGAGAGGGAGAACAGAGGAGGTGAGAGGGAGAACAGACAGAGGAGGTGTGAGAGGGGGAACAGAGGAGGAGGTGTGAGAGGGAGAACAGACAGAGGAGGTGAGAGGGGGAACAGACAGAGGAGGTGTGAGAGGGAGAACAGACAGAGGAGGTGAGAGGGAGAACAGACAGAGGAGGTGTGAGAGGGAGAACAGACAGAGGAGGTGAGAGGGAGAACAGACAGAGGAGGTGAGAGGGGGAACAGAGGAGGAGGTGAGAGGGAGAACACAGGAGGTGAGAGGGAGAACAGACAGAGGAGGTGTGAGAGGGGGAACAGAGGAGGAGGTGAGATGGAGAACAGAGGAGGTGAGAGGGAGAACAGACAGAGGAGGTGAGAGGGGGAACAGAGGAGGTGAGAGGGGGAACAGACAGAGGAGGTGAGAGGGAGAACAGACAGAGGAGGTGAGAGGGAGAACAGAGGAGGAGGTGAGAGGGAGAACAGATGAGGAGGTGTGAGAGGGAGAACAGACAGAGGAGGTGAGAGGGAGAACATACAGAGGAGGTGAGAGGGAGAACAGACAGAGGAGGTGAGAGGGAGAACAGACAGAGGAGGTGAGAGAGGGAGAACAGACAGAGGAGGTGAGAGGGAGAACAGACAGAGGAGGTGAGAGAGGGAGAACAGACAGAGGAGGTGAGAGGGAGAACAGACAGAGGAGGTGTGAGAGGGGGAACAGACAGAGGAGGTGAGAGGGAGAACAGACAGAGGAGGTGAGAGGGGGAACAGACAGAGGAGGTGTGAGAGGGAGAACAGACAGAGGAGGTGAGAGGGGGAACAGACAGAGGAGGTGTGAGAGGGGGAACAGAGGAGGTGTGAGAGGGAGAACAGACAGAGGAGGTGTGAGAGGGGGAACAGACAGAGGAGGTGTGAGAGGGAGAACAGACAGAGGAGGTGTGAGAGGGGGAACAGAGGAGGAGGTGAGATGGAGAACAGAGGAGGTGAGAGGGAGAACAGACAGAGGAGGTGTGAGAGGGAGAACATACAGAGGAGGTGTGAGAGGGAGAACATACAGAGGAGGTGTGAGGGAGAACAGACAGAGGAGGTGAGAGGGAGAACAGACAGAGGAGGTGAGAGGGAGAACAGACAGAGGAGGTGAGAGGGAGAACAGACAGAGGAGGTGAGAGGGAGAACAGACAGGAGGTGTGAGAGGGAGAACAGACAGAGGAGGTGTGAGAGGGAGAACATACAGAGGAGGTGTGAGAGGGAGAACAGACAGAGGAGGTGTGAGAGGGGGAACAGACAGAGGAGGTGTGAGAGGGAGAACATACAGAGGAGGTGTGAGAGGGAGAACAGACAGAGGAGGTGTGAGAGGGGGAACAGACAGAGGAGGTGAGAGGGAGAACATACAGAGGAGGTGAGAGGGAGAACAGACAGAGGAGGTGAGAGGGAGAACAGAGGAGGTGTGAGAGGGAGAACAGACAGAGGAGGTGAGAGGGAGAACAGAGGAGGTGTGAAAGGGAGAACAGAGGAGGTGAGAGGGGGAACATACAGAGGAGGGGGTGAGAGGGAGAACAGACAGAGGAGGTGTGAGAGGGAGAACAGAGGAGGAGGTGAGAGGGAGAACAGACAGAGGAGGTGTGAGAGAGAGAACAGACAGAGGAGGTGTGAGAGGGGGAACAGACAGAGGAGGTGTGAGAGGGAGAACAGACAGAGGAGGTGAGAGGGAGAACAGACAGGAGGTGTGAGAGGGAGAACAGACAGAGGAGGTGAGAGGGAGAACAGAGGAGGTGTGAGAGGGGGAACAGAGGAGGAGGTGAGAGAGGGGGAACAGAGGAGGAGGTGAGAGGGAGAACAGAGGAGGTGAGAGGGAGAACAGACAGGAGGTGTGAGAGGGAGAACAGACAGAGGAGGTGTGAGAGGGGGAACAGACAGAGGAGGTGTGAGAGGGGGAACAGACAGAGGAGGTGAGAGGGAGAACAGACAGAGGAGGTGTGAGAGGGGGAACAGACAGAGGAGGAGGTGAGAGGGAGAACAGACAGAGGAGGTGTGAGAGGGGGAACAGACAGAGGAGGTGTGAGAGGGGGAACAGACAGAGGAGGTGAGAGGGAGAACATACAGAGGAGGTGTGAGAGGGGGAACAGACAGAGGAGGTGAGAGGGAGAACAGAGGAGGTGTGAGGGAGAACATACAGAGGAGGTGTGAGAGGGAGAACAGACAGAGGAGGTGTGAGAGGGAGAACAGACAGAGGAGGAGGTGAGAGGGAGAACAGACAGAGGAGGTGTGAGAGGGAGAACAGACAGAGGAGGTGTGAGAGGGGGAACAGAGGAGGAGGTGAGAGGGAGAACATACAGAGGAGGTGTGAGAGGGGGAACAGACAGAGGAGGTGTGAGAGGGAGAACAGACAGAGGAGGAGGTGAGAGGGAGAACAGACAGAGGAGGTGTGAGAGGGGGAACAGACAGAGGAGGTGTGAGAGGGAGAACAGACAGAGGAGGTGTGAGAGGGAGAACAGACAGAGGAGGTGTGAGAGGGGGAACAGAGGAGGAGGTGAGAGGGAGAACATACAGAGGAGGTGTGAGAGGGAGAACAGAGGAGGTGTGAGAGGGGGAAGAGAGGAGGAGGTGAGAGGGAGAACAGAGGAGGTGTGAGAGGGGGAACAGAGGAGGAGGTGAAAGGGAGAACAGAGGAGGTGAGAGGGGGAAGAGAGGAGGAGGTGAGAGGGAGAACAGACAGAGGAGGTGTGAGAGGGGGAACAGACAGAGGGGGTGTGAGGGGGAGAACATAGGAGGTGTGAGAGGGAGAACTGAGGAGGTGTGAGGG